>NC_031788.1:9786937-9880221 GCF_001522545.3 Parus major
CTAGGCTGTCCACAGAAAATAAGAAACAAAGAGGATGATGTGATGCAAAGAGCAAATGCCCAGCAGCAACCTGCAAAGATTTGGACACGCTTAAGAGCTTGTTTTGCTTCCTGTGGGGTTCAAATACGGCAGCAATCCAACTGTTTGGAGCCCAGACCTGGTCTCCTGGTGTGTCCTAGTCTAAAGATGCAATCAGTTCAGGCACAACATTTTGTGTGTATTATTTAGTTCTTGGATTTTAAGTCTGTGTTTGCAGAAAAATCAAAGCAGTGGTTTGAGGAGTTAATTTATGTGTTGCTCTGTATTTATGTCCAGGTTTTTATCTGTAAAATGTCTTTCCCCCAGCAGCATATAAAGACCTGACGGTGCATGTGTCCTTGCAAGTCACACCACGGAGGGACTATCCATAGGCAGGGAAGGATGGAAGAAAGTTGGGTTATCGCTGAGCTGCTTCCTTCCCTCTTAGGTGAGAAGGTAATTTCCCCAAAGCCATCCTTTCCGGGGAAAGTGGAAGTAAAATTTTCACTGCCCAAATGAAATGAGAACCCACAGCATACCTCGAGGAGAGCGAACTGGATTTGGTCAACTGTTTTGTTAATTAGTAATGGAGTTTTTCCTGTAGATAACCCGATCTATCGGTTAATGGAGTTTAACGTAGTAAAACAGCAGCGAGCCGCCGCGGGCAGCGCAGCCCCGCACACACAATGGGCACATTGTTCCCGGGGGATCCCGTCCCCGTTTATTGGGGAGGGGGCGGCATCACTTCACCCCGCTCGGCCTCCCCTGGCTGCGGCGGGGCCGGGGGTTCCGCAAAGGGTTAATCGGGGCTGCCGCGGCCCCTCCCCGCAGCCGGGGCTGAAGTAGCGCGGCGGCGGCGGAGAGGGGCAGAGCCGAGCGGAGCCGGGGGGAGTGGAGCCGAGCCGAGCCGAGCTGGGCTGAGCCAAGCCAAGCCAAGCTAAGCCAAGCCGAGCCAAGCAGAGCAGAGCCGGTGCCTCAGCGCTGCCCGGCCCCGCCGAGCGAAGATGGCGAGGGCGGCGGAGCGGGGCGGTGCGCGGCGGGTGCTGCTGCCCATGCTGCTGCTCCTGCTGCCCCTCCTGCTGCCCCTGCTGCTGCTGCCCGCCGCCGCCCGGCCGCCCGCCTCCTTCCCCAGCGATGTGAACGGGCACAGCCTCCACCCGCCCTACTTCAACCTGGCCGAGGGCACCCGCATCTCCGCCACCGCCACCTGCGGCGAGGAGGCGGCGGGCGCCGGCAGCCGGCGCGCCGTGGAGGATCTGTACTGCAAGCTGGTGGGGGGCCCGGTGGCCGGGGGGGACCCCAACCAGACCATCCAGGTACGGCCGGGGCGCGGGAGGAGGGCACGGGCGGCTGGCAGGGGCTGCGCTGGGCTCCGAGTCCCGCGTTGTGGCCCGCTGCTCCGTGAGGGGACAGCGGGGCTGGGCGGGCAGGGCCCCGCTCCGCGCCTTTCCTCACGCACCCCGGGTGCCTCGGGCACAGCCGGCCCGGCAGCCGCGGCCGGGGCGGTGCTGGGGGCTCAGGGAGGGGAGGTCCCCGGGATCCCCCCTGCCCAGGCCCGGAGCAGCGGGGCCGGGGGATGCACGTGTTCGGTCTCTCCCCCAGCTTTGCTCGCATGAAACGCGGCTCGCTGGCTTCTCGTGGCATTCTTTCTGAAGTTGTGGGTTCTTGGAGTTTATAAAATCCCGGGCAAACCAGCACCCAAATTCCCTCCGGCAGTCAGGGAATCGTTACGGTAAATGGGAGAGTGATTACCTTGATGTGTCTTGAACTGATAATATTTACCGTGATGTGTTTTAACTCCGCCGTTCCCCGTGTGTTCGGTGGGGCATTGGGATGAGCAGAGGGGAAAGTTAGGAGGGTGGATTTTACAAGCGAATGTCAGGTGATTTACCTCAGGGGTCCCATTTTAAGCTGCCCAGAGGGAGCTTGCAGCCAGGAATGTAGACGGCAAAAGCTGCAGTGTAGTGTAACTACTATGGCTCCCTTGAAGGGAGGAAAGAACAGCTGTAAACGGGCTTGTAAAACACCAGGTATAGTTGCAGGAACTCCAGACCCAGTGTCCCCCCTGAGGGCAGCCCAAGTCGGGAAGAGCAGCTCCGATTTGAAATGATTTTGCAGAATGGAGCCGTGGAGCCACCCGCTGCTGCTCAGTGTTTTCTGCGTGCTGTTTCTGAGGGTCGCTGCCACTCACCTGTTGCAGTGGAGCAGTGCTGCTGTCCCTGTTGTACTCAACAACAAGGACGAGCAAAGGAAAACTGTCACTTTCTCGGACAGAGCCTTTCTCGGCCTTTTGGTGGCGGTGGCTTTGTTACGAGATCATCTCTGAAGCATTTTTCTCATTCTGGCCCCATTCTCCTGAGTTGTGCTGCACTAGGAATTTTCCAGCTATTGTGTGGTCATGACATGGAATTTTGCAGTGTGTGTTGTATAAATGGTTGAAGATGTCACTGGATGGCAAAAACCTGACGTATCCTCCTCCGAGCTTTGCCACCTTTTAAAGTGATGTTTCACTTGGCTGCACTGTAAAATAGCATAACTTGAAGAAGCTTTGCCTGAAGTCCCAGTAGCAGGAGGCTCACAGGGACCTCGATGTAGGAATTGTGCCTCCAGTGAGGCAAAGGAGTAAGGAAAGGTGAAGAAGTAATTGTGACTCTGTGCTCTTGCAAACAAATATGTGAATGATGTGCCAAGCAAAACTGGGAGGATAAGGCTGTTTGGAAAAGCTGGCAAATGTGGGTATGCATTTATCACTCCACACGTGTCCATCTGTGCTCTGGCCACCCTGCTAGCTCAGCATGACACGCAGCACTAAGGATGCTGGTGACTGAAATAAACCCTTCATGCTGTAGCAGCTCTGGGGGCAGCCCCAGCATCCCCCCGCTGCCAAACACAGCTCCTGAGCTGTGGAATTCTGCAGCGACCCCCTCCTGTCCCCTGTGCAGCTCTGGCACAGGGGGGCTTTGATCTGAGCACCATTTGCCAGGCCAGCGGGCTTCACTCTGTCTGAAAGCTTTAGAAAATTCCTTTTGTAGTGGCTCCTTTCCATGACCACAGGCAGCACCTAAAAGGGAGGGGAGGAAACAGGAGGCATCAGAGCAGAGGTCAGAGTTCCCAATTCATCCCCTTTAGGGGTCTTGGCACCACCCGGTGACTAAAGCAAGGAGGGAGGTGGGAGGGAAGTGTTCAATTTGAGCAGACAGAAACAACAATAATGAACTCCACATGCATGTCCTTACTGCCTGCATGTCCCACCAGCCCAGAGTCCCGTCCCTCCTTCATTCACCTGCTCATGTGTGATGTGGCTGTGGCATGAGGAGTTTTCATCAGGAACACTGGAAAAATGCCACTTGGGACCCTCCAAGAGACATCCACATTCTGTGGTGGTGAAGGGACATTTGTTTGGTTAAAGACCTAGGATAAACAGTAATACAATCATCTAATAAATTAGTTCAGTCAGTTCTCTGTTTTATGCTGCTTTAATTTGACATTGTAGAAGAATTCAGAAAAGGGAGTTCACTGACTTTTAAACATGATAGTCTTAAAATGTCAATAATCATTAAGTTTCGTGAAGTAATGCTGCCTTAAAGACACTTGCGGTGGTTTTGGCACAGCTTGTGGGAAGGCTGTAAACCTTTTCAAGGAGTTTCCTTTGCTTTATTCAGGGCTTTTTGGCAGAACGCTGCATTTCCAACTCTGGGGGGTGGCTTTTCAGTCTGGAAGGATGTGAGGCACAGCAATGCTGAGGTGTGCTGAAAGGGACTTGCTTTGGAGGTTTGCTTCCCTTGTCAAAATCACTCCTCAGTGTGGGTCAGCCCTGCCTTAATGATACTGTCTTGAGGATGAGGCAGAAGAGAGATCATAGGTTTCTTTTTTTATGTGAGCTTTACTGGAGGTGCTTGTTACTATCTGTCTTCCAGGACAGCCGAGTCTGCCAAGGCACAGCCCTGTGCTGGTGCTCCCCATCCCACCCGTGTGCCTGGGGGCTGTTCCAAACCCAGCAGGGATGGTGCATTGCTCCTGAGGGTGGGGCAGGACTGCAGATGATGAATTCAGATTACGAGTGCAACAGTGAGGCAGGTTACTGGTTATTTAAGCAGTTATAGACCTCAGAATTTTAGAATATGCAACAAATTTGACTGATTTCAAGGCAGTGCTGCTTGTGCCTTCCTCTGAAGTCTGTCTTCAGCCCAGCCCTGAGTTCAGAGCGCTGCTTTGCACCTTGAATTGCAGCCCTGAGCTCTCGTTGCTTGAGCCGGTGGGCACTGACCAGAGCTCTGGCCCTCTCACTCTTCCAGGTGTTGATAACAGAGGAAATCTGAAGCTGTTCCATCCTTGAATATCTCAGAATTAAGTGACATTCTCTTTTGGCATGCTGCGGTGTTGGTGACCATTTTTCCTGGTGTGTCTTTATCCTGTGTCACATCTCTGGTGTGTGGCAGAAGGAATCTGGCTCAGCCCAAGGCTCTCAGTGACAATTGGTGCTGTATCTCTCTGTACCTGTCTCTTCTATGCTTACATCTATGACAGTGTTGGATTTCAGTGGTTTAACTGTGGCTGAAAACACAGTTTTGGAACAAGTTGTTGTTGCCCACAGAAAAGACACATGGTGAGACAGCACCTGCTTAACTCTGTGTGAGCAGCTGATCCGAAGGGACTTTGTCTGAAAAAGTACTTCATACACCAAATTTCCTGCCCTTTTTACCTCATCCCCAGCAGCCCCATGCTCCCTGTGGCTTTCTGATAAATCAGGTGAGGGGAGCTGGTGTTGGGTCATGGCAGGGCCAGATAAATTGGGACAAAGCCACCTGTGTCCCCTGAGAGAGGTGCCAGCAGGGTGCCTGGCTTGTCTTTATGCTCAAGGGAAACTTCAAAGTTCGCACTGCCCTGAGCAGGATCAGGCCTTGCAGGTCTCTGGAAGCTGCCCCTCATTCAAACCTCCTCCTTATCTCTCCCTCTTTGCAGTCTGCTCTGGCAGTTTTATGTTCTCTGAGCTGCCCTGCAACTCCCTGCATGGCTGAAGTTCTTTCTTTCACTGTACCTTTGTAGTGTCCACGCCTCTAGAGCTCCGGCAACCTGCGGGCTCTGCTGCTCGCAATTGCTTTTTAATTAAAATTCTCTTGCTGATGTCAGAACTTCCCTGTAGAGAACCTGACACGATGTGCCTGAGTTGCTCTAAAATACAAATAGCTGGAAATGATTCTGGTCAGGTTTAGGTCTGGCTCTAATGAAACAGCTAATGAGCAACTGGTGCATCGGAGAGGCTAATCCCAGTCTGAACAGCAAACCTGGTTCAGCTGTTGGTGTGTTCCCAGCCCAGCAGGCTGTCCAGGGAGGCACAACAGCAGCATTATAAATGTGGAGCAGCTGATAGGAATTTTTACTCCCTTCTTACTCAGCTTGACTGTCTCCCATCAATATGAACTTTGGGTTCAAAATGGTTTTTACATCTGTAGCAAGAATTTAAAGTATGAAAGCACTTTATTTTTTTGTTATTTATCCCCGTTTTGTAACCTTGCCTCACTTCCCACCCCCCCAGCCTCAGTGCTGTGTGCTGTGCAGCAGAAATTTCCACACAACCTGTTGCACCGGTTCCCATTAGAGGTTTGAGCTGAAGAAAGAGTTGGGTCAGTTTTATCTGGTCTACACTCCCTCCTGGCTCAAAGCATGTCCAAACCAGCCTTGTGACCTCTCTGTACACTGAGGGCTCCCTGTTCAACGTCAGGGTTACCTGGATGGTTTCAGCTCCCCTTTTCTTTGGCCTTGTGCTTGCCCATCTCTATTTTCACATCTCTGGAGGAATTAATTTAAAAGTGTTCTTGGTCAGGATAATTTGTATTGCAGAATTGCATGCGAGTAACAAAGCACGTGGTAGTGGGGAAATAATGCAGAGGAATCTGCTTCCTTTGCACTGAGATTCCTCCAGAGTTTGGAGCATCTGGAAAGCCACATGCTCTGCGGTGGCTCTGTCTTGCCTCAGCCCTTGTAGGGGCAGGAAGGGGATTGCCTGTCTTGAGATCTTCTTGTACCTGGTGTAATATTAACACTGGCTGCAGCTGGGACAGGCAAGGGCAGCATTCCTGCCTGGGGATAACTGCGCCTTTAAAAGGAAACTGCCTGTACCACAGCTCCCTTCCAGGCTGTTTGTAGCAGCAATTGAAGTGACACGGCAGTGGCTCCACAAAACAATTTGCCAGTTTTCAGGGCGCTTTGCAGGTTTCTTTGAGCGTGGGTCAGATTTATTTGTCCATAAATGAGAGAGAAAGAATTGCTCCTAACAGCTCAGGGCTTTGTCTGATCCTGCTCAGGAGGTGCTGTTAAAGTTGTGGGGTTGTTTTCTCTGGCAGCGTGTCCATGGAGCTGACAAAACCCCCCGGGCCACAAAAGCGAGGCAGAGAAGTGATGGCAGTCCCTGGCCAGCTGACAGCTGGGGCTGTCCCTTTTTGGCCTTGCATCACAGCATCATCAGCAAAAGAAACTTGGCTGCGAGACTAAGCTTGAAAATGCAGCTGAAAGAACCATACTGTGAAATGAATAGGTGGACAAGAAACAGATTGCAGGGAGCTGAGCAGAGGAGCTGCCAGTCTGAGTCCATAGAAGTGACTGAATGGCTCAGGTCAGGATCTCTGGGCTCGGCAGGGCTGGGTGGGTGTGAGTGGCAGCCTCAGCACAGGAGCTGCTGACCATGGAGTTTGAGCCACTGCTCTCCATTGCAGTGCAGCTTCACCCTCACATACTCCTTCCTCTGCTTTTGGTAACCAGTCCTTTGAGTCTGGGATCCTTTGTCAGTCTGCAGTGCATATATGAAATTCAGAAGGGATGCTGATCTGAGCAGCCCAAATTCTACACTGGGTGTTTGTGGGGTTTTTGAGCCTTTTCATGTACCTTTTTGCATCTGCACTTTAAATTGGTGCAAACAAAACTTTCTGTATCTTGATATGCATTAGCAGGCTTACACCCTGTATTTTCTGAATTGCTGTGATACCTGACTGCTTTGTACCACGTTTTTCTGGCCAGAGTTAAATGTTGTTTTTGTACTTTCCTCCAGGGCCAGTACTGCGACATCTGCTCCTCTGCAGACAGCAACAAGGCCCACCCCATCACAAATGCCATCGATGGCACAGAGCGCTGGTGGCAGAGCCCCCCTCTTTCCCGGGGGCTGGAGTTCAACCAGGTCAACGTCACCCTGGACCTTGGACAGGTAACACAAATCCTTTCTTCATCATGTTGTAGATCATGCTGGTGAGGAACTGCTGCTCTGCTTCTAAAGTCCTTTAGTGGACCTTGCTGGAAGTGTGGAACAAAATCCACTCATTTAATGATAGGGCAGGAGGCTTTGGTTAAAATAGGGAAGGGAAAACCTCTTGCCTGTTTGTAATATTAACTACATTGTGCTCTTTGTTGTTGCTATTTAGATCTTCCCTAAGAGTTGAGTCTTGTGGAAACTTATCACATTAGTTAAGGCCTCACCCCAAAATAGAAAATACAGCCCTGAGAAATTCAAGGTTGCTCTCTCAAACTTTCAACTGGTTCGTTTAAAACTCTTTAAAATAAAAACAGCAATTCTGTGCTAAAGGTCTTCATGTAAAAGACAAAGGGTGACAATGGATGTTTGGTCTCTAATGGTGGCAAGTCAAGGGAATTACCATTGTAATAGCAGAAATGGTAACCAGACCCCTCTCTGCCACCTCCTCTGCTGCTCCTGCAAAATGTCCCTCTGGAAGTGGAGTGTTCTCTCAGACTTTGCTCAGCTTAGAGGGGAGCAGCAGCAAAGATGTCCTGGCTGGAGCTGTGCATGCAGGAGGGCATTGCAAACCCAGAGAGCTGTGGGATGTGGGTCTGCTCTGTGGTATGAACTGCTGCTCCAGCTGTTGGATGGGGGAGCTCCTCAATCCTTGGGACAAGGGATGTGTGAGGCCTCTTCTCCCTGGCAGCCTTAACCCTTGTCATTCAGAGTTTGGGACATTTGCTCTGTTAGGCTTCAGCAGCTATCTACTGAAGGGTCCCCATGAACAGGTAGGGATGGACTCTCACCTCCCAAGAGATGCTTCCCCAAACTCTTCTACGGGTCCTGCAGCCCCAAAGTTTGGCTGGGAAGTCTGTGGGATGGGGCAGTTTTGGAGCTGTGGATAGCTCACCTCCTCTCCAGGAAACCTGTTTGTTGTCAGCAGCCTTTTGGGGTCACGGCCCCTTTGGGTGTTTGCTTTGTTTTGCAGGGATTTTGAGATTTTTTTGGATACCAAAACTTTACAGTGACTTCACAAGTGTATCTTTCACTCTCTCTGCTAGAGTAAAGGCTCATTTGTCACTGCAATTTGCAAGGTGTCAGACTCCAATACAGCCAGGCTGTATAGATGATGATACCCTTCAGTTAGATGCCTCAAACACACATTTCAGTCCCCAGGACTGGCTCTGATCTGTTCCCTACCTTGCTGTAGCACTCATTTAGAGTCTGCCAAACACCCTTCATAGATTTGTTCTCCCCATGAGTGCCAGCTGTCTGAAGCTGTGCTGTACCAGCAGCAGGGAAATATCTGCTACTGCCCAGGGCACAAGAGCTGTGTGGGCAAAGCCTGTCAGGGCTGCACACGGGGAGCTGAGCCCTCACCAGCGCAGGTGGCACCTGCTGTGTCTCTTAGAAACATCCCAGCTGGCAGGGATGTGCTGGTGGGTGGATTGCTTTGCACTCACTCCCCCTGTGACCAAGGGCCAGCCTGCAATGTGGCTTCTCTGGAGAGGGATTTTCAAAGATCAGCTTTCCTTGGGAGCTTCTCCTCCTCTTTGTCATCCTCTGTGGCAACTTTCTGGCTTTAGGCCAGAGCTAACCCAGCTGCACTGTGTGCCTGCAAGCTGCTGAGTTTGGCTCACCTGGGGACTTGAAGCATTCAGAGCTGCTGTGCTGGGAGCCAGAGCCTGCAATAACTGGGGAGGACTTGAGTTAAAACTGAGCTGGTCTAGACTGACCTTCTCCCTTCTGGGTCTGTTTGCCCTCAGTACCAAGGGAGGTGGGATTGCACTGTCATTTCTGCAGGATTGATACCAGAATTTGCATTCTGTGTGGTGCTGGTGGCACATGCTTCACCTGTGGATTTTCTCTGGGCTCACAGACCCTCTGCTTCCCTGTCACCTTTGCAATACATCATAAACCCAGCTGGTCCTGAGAGCAGCACAAACCTAAATCTTCAGCTGGTTTTAGTGGCTTCCCCTTTATACATGGCCTTAGTGCATGTAATTGCTATAATAACCTGTTTATGCTCCTAGTGAGAGTCAGTTCTTTGCTTTTAACTCCTTTGTTTTGGTAGGCTGGGCAATAGAAACATTACATGTTAGAGAATCGCTAATTTCCTCCTTTTGAAGTTGACTCTGGTTGAAAGGATAGAAGAGACATGAATTCTTGGGACCCAATGTGGTCAGCAGGGCAAGTGTGGGATCAGACCAGTGTACCTGGCAGCCAGTCTTCTCAAATTCCTTGGATACCAGTGAAAATTGCACAGGTAGCAACACCCTCACAGGCATGCCTGACAGCAGGGCTTTTTTTTTTGCCTGGCAAACAGGGGCTCTCCTTGCTCTGTGTATCAATCTAGAGAGCTCTTGCACCAATTAAGGTTTAATTTTAGGGACTCACAGCCACTGAAAGCTTTTGTCCTGAAGTGTGCTGGTGGCACTGGGGGCACACAGGGGCTGGCACAGAAGGTTGTGGTGTCAGCCCCTTTATTTGCTGCAGCGCTTCCCTGCTGGCTCTGTCCCTCTCCAGCAGTAAGTGCTTAATTACCAGCTGGAATCGCATTTCCCCAGCGTTTGGCCAGGCTGTGGCAACTGGGAGAGGGTCAGTTAATTAAGCAGCCTGTTGGTCTTTGCTTTTTGCTGGCTGGGAGCTTGCTCTCCTCAGAGGAGTGTTAAAATCCTGTGGGAAGGAGAGAAGGAGGAATATTCACAGCCAGCAAATAAGTTCCAGAGCGGCTTGGGCTGGCCACCCAGCTGGTGTGAGGATTTTAAACACTCTCCTCACGTCATAGTGCCAGCAGCAGCCTAATCTTAATGGCTTCATCAGCAGGGCGGATCAGGGCTCCCACCATGGCTTGGGAAGGGGCTGTGTCCAGCTATTATGGGAATTGCTCCTGCTGGTACCTTGCCTATTCCTGCCTCCTTGGGGAGGAGGGATTTTTCTTTTCAGAATTGGTGGGAGAGAAAGGCTGCAAGAGGAGGAAAATTCACTTGAAGGGTTCCATATTAGACCCAGGTCCGAGTGCCAGAAATGACAGACATCTCCAGGGAGGAAAGTTAAATGGATTTTAGGAGATGCTGAAGAGTATGGAGAGGGAATATCTTTCTCCTTGCTCTTAATCATGACCTTGTGCTTAGTGTATTTAGGGTGAATGGCTGGGCCACTGCATGAATTAGGTGTAAAATACATCATGGTACCATATGAAGCACAGCTCAGGTTTTGGAAAGTAGAACTGCGGGTGCTGTGTGCTGGGAGGACACTCCAACAGTGATTGTCCACTGCTGTTGCTGGACAGTCTGGACTTGCCAAAATCCAAAAAAAATGGTTGTCTGACCTGGCTTGGAGGGTAAAGGTCCATGTTGTGGTGGAGGCTCTTAAACCTGCCCCACTGCTGCTCAGCTCCAGGCTCTTTCCTCTCCTGCCTGGAGCCTCCAGGCCAGCTGGAAATGGGAACGTGCCTCTGCTGCAGAGGGACAGGACACCATGACTCACCATGGCAATTGTCCCCTGTGATTAAGTGCCACGGTGGGTGGAGGGGGAGGAAGGGGTGTGATGGAAGATTTTTTTTTTTTTTCCCCCCCTCCCCAAAAAAGGTCGTTTGAGTCAGAACTGACAAGGTTTAAAGAAACATGAATGGCTGGCTCCCTGCCAGAGCCTGACATCTTCCTTGCATGAAGGTGAACCCAGGCCAGCCTTTCCTTGAGATGTTTATGGATAGTTGGTGCTTTATGATAAACTCTGGGGGAGGAATGTTTGCAGTCATGCAAGAGCAGGAGCTTCGTGCCAGTGCTTGCTTGAGGTTAATTACTGCAGTGAGAGGGTGGCTGGGGAGCAGCCCCCATCTCCCCCTGCCTTGTCTGCTGGCCCTGTGACACCAGAGAACAGCAGGATTTCAGGCTGAAGCTTTGCAGAGAGTTTTGATTGATACCCCAATGGTATTTAGTTGTGCAGTGCCTGACAGAAACACCAATATCCATTCACTTCTGCTGAGGAGAGAAGAGAAACCTCCTCCTTTGGAGACCTTCAGAACTCCTTCAAATGCAGTTCCTTTTGGGCTTAGAAGGAGGAAAAGAAGTTGCATTCATTGGTAATTCACAGAGATGGGAAGGAAATGAAAGGACTTGTGAGCCAGGCTCCCAGGCCAGTGGGAAAATGTGTTTTGTAGTCACTGTGGGATGTCTCAGCAAGGGAGTAGATGGATAACTGGGTGCTTTGAGAAGCACCTCTTGAGTTTTCTACTAATTACAATGGGATCTCCCACAGCTGCCACTTTTTGTGGCCTCTCAACTGATTAACTTGTGCTTACCAGGTTCTTCCATCTCCAAAGTTAAAGGTGTTGAAAGACAAAACACACTTCAGCCCTTGGCCACCAGGCTGCTGGACTTTCAGTGTGAAACTCAGCTCAAAAGGACCTGGCTGTTTCTCCTGTGGTGGATTTTCAGGGCATAAACCGATTTTCTTTCCCTTTTGCACTGCAAATATGGCCCCTCAGGACCAGCTTTGCACGATGGTTTGATGTGCAGGATGCCTACAAATGTGCAGGTGGAGCTGAATGCCTGATTTGCATGAACAGCTTGTTGCATGAGCTGTATTCCTGTTAATGAGTATTAAATTTTTACTCATCTTTGGCAGATCTGGACTGGGTTAGATCTGGCCTAATGCTAAAGGAACACCACTGACCTACAGTCTAGTACCTTGTGTGTGACAACACTGAAATTTTCTTTCACCTCAGATTCTCACCTCCCATTTATTTTCATTTAGTTGAAATAGTAATGGGAGCTGCTGGTGGAGGTCTTCAGGAGCCCTCTTTGGAAGGCAGGTGGAAGGAAATGCCTGCAGATTGATGGGATTGAGACTCACCTCCCTGTTCCCAGCAAAAGCCTTCAATGTGAAGATGAATCTGATTTTATTCCCTAGCTTAATTAATTAAAAAATCCCTCTTGAGGGAGTCAACTCATGAAATCCCAAGAGAGCACTCAGGATTCTTCATGATAAAGATTATATCCTAGAGGCTGCTTTCCCTAGGCTTGATGTGGGATAGGGATGATGGTCAGCCAAGCATTTTCAGCTGAAAACCATGTAAATTTCTCCCTTTTTTCACCTTTTTCCTTTTGTAACTTCATTTCCCTTGCTGTGGGAGTCCTTACAGCCTCAGGGTGATGAAGCTGCTGCTCACATTTCCCTCGAGGGCACTCTTGTTCATTCTTGCTGTACACAGGGGGAAAGCTGAGCTGAGTCTCTTCTTTTCCTTCCCCTCACTTGGGATATCTCCTGCAGCATTTCCCCCAGCACACATCCCTGGGAAATGCACAGTGTCCATTTCTCTCGGGGCCACAGGCAGCATTACCTGCCTGCTGTGTTTTTCATGGAGCATTGAAGAATGGGTGAGGATTTAAGATAATTTTTAATTTTTTTTTTTAACTTTTCCAAACTCTTCTTACTGCTGAGGAGTAACTATTTGGTAGTTATTTCTACTTGGTCTTCACTGTGCTGGGGCACCACTGTGGGAAAGGGGTAGGAGAGCTTAGTGACATTTACTGTGAGGTTTTGCACCTTAAATAAAGGGCTGGGGCATAAAATCTCTAACAAAGACGTTCTTTCTTCAAATTGTTCTCTGGCTGTTGGAGCAAAAAGCAGCATTAAAAATAAAGCACGTTAAGTAGGCTGAGCGTAAATATTTCTTACTTTCAACAGCTGAGCCTGTGGTCTCTTCTCCTGTGTAGAGTCATCTCCAACTGCCATAAAATCCTTCAAAAGTAGATCAGGGTCTTTGTTTTTAGGCTTCAGAGCTGTGGTTCCCTGATCTGAGATGGTCTGTGGCTCACACTGAACTGCAGAATGTGCGCTGTCCTTTGCCATGGATGTGGAATGGAAGCAGGCTGTGTATTTGTAGTGCTTCTTCTGGGAAAGGCAGAAAAGGTGTGACAGGGAGAGCGTGCAGCACTGGGAACTGGCACCAAGCCCAAGTGGATGGATCTGCTCTCCCAGTTTATTTCACATTTTATTGTTTAAATTAACTTGGCTGTGAAGTCTCTTCTGTTTTCTTCAAAGCTGAGGTTCCCCTGACCTGGACCAGCAGCTATTGAAATTTTTTTTTTAATTTTATTTATTTTTTTTGTGCTGATAAAATGAGATTTTTGCTTTCACTTAGCACAGAAAGGTCGAGAAGGGCCATCTGCCAGCTCCCACCAGATTCCTGGCTCCAAGGGCTGTGTGGGAGCCGCTCAGGTGAACGGGAAGGGAGTGTCTGGTTGTTAATCAAGTGGGGATCTGTCTCCTCTGGCAGCATGAGCAGACCCATCCTCTCCTTTTCAAACAGCCTTGCCAAACTGGATGCCAAGCTCCAGGATCCACAGCAGCCAAGGCTGAAACTTCTTTCCTCTTCATTGCTGCTGCTCTTGCTTGCTGTTAAGGGAAAGGATGTGCAGAACACTCTGGTATAGGTAAATCACGGGTGACACATGAATTTTAATTGTATGTTATGTTTATTCAAGTCGTGAACCAGTACTGCTTAAAATCAGTCTTCCAGCATTGCAATGAGTAGAAAGGATTTCACTTGTACCGTCTGAATTCCCAGCAGACCTGCCTTGCCTCACGTTGGCTGTGAGTGCAGGGAAGAGCAGGGGAACAGGAGGCTCCGGGCAGGATGCTCAGCGTTGTGGCACCTTTTGTGGCCTGGAGGAGGTTGTTTCTGCCTGTCCTTCGCATCTTGTACAAATGACCCTTGTGCTTCAACAGCTTAATCTTCCCAGAGGCTGTGCTTGCTCTGCCTAGACCTGAACCAGGTGTTAAAATAAGCCTCAGCCTCCCCCACTAGAGCAGCTCCAGGTAATGACTGATGAAAGGATACTTGCTGGTTCTAAGAAGTGCATGCAAGATTTCCACTTTAGTTTCTCCCTAGGTGTTGTTGCCTATTTATAACGTTGGTGTGATGAGAAACAAAGAGGCTGATGGTGAGGTCTCCTGCCGTGGAGTTTCTTATTTCCTCCAGGCTGGCCTTTCCTTCTCAGCTCCCTGGGATTCTTCAAAGATTAGGAGAGAGCCTCGGGGTGAGCGTGGGCTGGGGAGAGGTCAGGCTGGAGTAGGGGAGGCTTTAGTTTATAATGAATAGCTGGAAGGCAGGCCTGGTAATTTCTTGCTGTTCTCCTGGGAAGTGTCTGCTTGGCTGGGCTGGAGAACAAGAGCGTGCCTTGACTGGGGTGTGTGTGAGTACACGTGCTCCAGGCTCAGCTCTGTCCGGGCCGTGCGTGGCTGTACCAGGAGAGTTAAAACAGAGCGGGACCACCTGGGTCAGACCCCTGTTTGTGTTGTGTTTTCCTCCCTCAGAGAGATGTTACAGGCAGCTTTTTGGGAGGTGGAAGCACAGAGGTTCACAGCTCTGATGCAGAGCATGCTGGCATCCCTTATGTGGTTTAGCATTTTCTGTGCTTTGCTTTGTCCCACCTGCACAATGGGAATACTGAATTTCACCTCCACCGTTTTCTGTGCATGGCTTGTGTGCAGGAGTCTGTGCAGCACCAGATCAGTGAGTACAAAATCTGTTGAAGAATGATTTCTTAAGTCAAGCTCTTGGCTTGGCTCTGTGCAGCCCTTCTCCTCTGTCTGTCACTTTTTCAGCAAGTGAGAGCATCCCTCAGCCCTGTGGGTGCTCATCTGTCCACGAACTCGTGTCCTGCACACAGCTTGAGCACTGAAGCTGCTGAAGCCAAGGGCTGTGAGCCTGGAGTCCCTGCGTTGTGTGGGATAGAGACAGGCTCATCCTGTGGCATTGCCAGTTTAGCTCTTGACACTTGTCCTGGTCAGGATGAGAAGCCCCTCCAGTGAGCTCTTCCTGCTTCCTGGGGCGCATTCCAGGAGCAGTCCTTGCCCTCTGCAGCTCCAGCACAGCTATGTCCTGGCTCAGATCCACAGGGCTGGCAGGGAGGATGCTAAATACACTTTTGATCATCTGCCTAGTCAGCTTCTCTGCTCTTTCAAGCCTGTTCTAGCCCCCTGCACCTTTCTTTTGATGCCTTACCAAGCCTGGCTCAGCCCTGCATTCATCTCTGCCTTATCCTTTTATTGTAGTCATAAATGTGGGCCTTCAGGCTGTGCCCAGCCTTGATCCTCAGTCGTTTCCTGTTTTCTGGACTCAGTGCTCCTCAAATTCCAGACCTCCCCTCCTATGTGTAATGCCAAGCAGGGCAATAAATAGTACACTGCTTCCCGTTTGATAGAAATAAAAACTGAGATCAGTAGGAAGACACAAGAGGAAGGCAGATGCCTGGTGTTCCGGGGTGGAAGAGTCTTCCTAAATGCTTTAAGAGCAGACTCCACGTCAGTGGCAGTTGATTAGGGAAATGTGGCCTATTCACAGATCTGGTAACTGAGGTTTTGCTTCTGGAGGCGTCCTGGAGGTTAGAGAGATGGGAATGAGTCATACTGGGAGATCCAGGGAGGAAGAGGACAAAGACAAAGCCTTGAGGGTGACACATGGATGACTCTGCACAAGGCAAGGACTGAGCTGTGGTTTGGGACTTCTCTGGTCACCAGAGACTCTGACAAGAATGAGAGGAATGACGTTTTGTTCCCCACAGAAGGACTTGCCAAGCATAACTATAAAATGCCTTTGTTAGCATAAGGTCACTGCTAATGGAAGGTGGGTCTGGATGGTGCCAGCTCCTGTTTGTGCAGTGTAGGAAGGCACATCAGCTGTTTCCTGCAGGCACCCCAACCTGGCCCCAGGGGCTGGCAAGGCAGCCAGAGAGAGGCAGGGAGAGGATGAGCAGGTAACAGGGCTGGCAATTGATGCTGCACTAAGTCTTGCCAGGACTTGTCAGTCAGAGCTCCCAGGGAACAGTGTTAGGATGGTAGTTTGACATTCTGGTCCTTCCCTCTGTCAAACAGCAAAACATTCATGGGAGATGATGTGGCAGAAAGCACCATGCCTCTTGTTCCCAGCCACATCTACCTGGAGAAGTTGGGGTTCAGCCAGCAGGGTTACACCAGCTGAGCTCTTCTGTTGCATGGTGTACATGGTTATCTGGCACTTAGAACAGTTTCCCTTAGAAGAAGTTGCCTTTATCTTAGAAGATTTGCATATTGTGTTTTTTTCTATGAGGCTGTGTGCTGTAAACCGTGTCTTTGATGGAGCAGATTTCCTGGCAGAGCTTGTGTTTGTAACTTGCTCTAGTTGGTGTGTTCTGCCTGAGAATCACTTTGCATCTTCTGCTTGGCATCCTGAGTCCTGCCAGTGGTTGTTTGTGTAACCCATGCAGGGACAAGCAAACAGCCAAACTGAGAATTGCCACAATTTGTGTTTTAGTTTCTCTTTCCCCTTTCTTTCTCTGCCTGCTTTGATACAGAGCTCTCCCTCACACACACATACTCAGCTGAGCTCTATTTATGGGTTCCTGCAAGTTCCCATCACTGTGGATTGGAGCATGCCCTGTCCCTAAAATCCAGCTGGCATGCTGCTGTAGGCATCTCTTGGATCTAGTTAAATGTGCATATTGCCAGGCCCTGATAGGGAGAGGAAAAGAATGGCTTTCTGGTATTTGCACATAGCTGCAAACTGTAAACACAGACTCATGACTGCAAACAGAAATCTGTATCGCTGGCTTCATCGTGACTTCACTGTTGTTGTCCTGGCTGTTTGCTAAAGCTGTTCCTTAATCCTATTCCAGGCTTTTGCAAAGTCTGCATCCACCCAAACTCAGTGGGCACAAAGATTTTGGCTGGACTCCAGGAAGGGGTTTGGTTATTTCTTTCTCTACCAGTTGTCATTTTCTGCCATGGAGTAGGCTTGCTTCAAGTTTCTGTAAATGGGGCTGGAAATACAAGGGGGTCTTGGGGTGGGTTGTGAGGACAAACTCAGTGTTCTCGTGAGCCTTGTAGGTCTGAACAGCAGCAAGAACTCCACACAAACACTGTAGCTGCAGATCTGTGCTGGTGTTAGCAGTGCTGTAGGGAATGTTAATCCTGCTGTGACCCTGGTACGTGCTGCTGTTGGGTCAGCTCACCCGGCTGTGAATGGCAGTGTCATGGTGGGGAAACCTGCTGACAGATGCTAACGTGGTGCACGGCTGGGATGCACATTTTTAGAAGAACAAAGCCAATTGCATGTGTCGTGTTTGGCGTTGTTGAAATCTGCTAACGACCAGGCTTTAAAAACCCAGTGCTGTCAAGGCTTGCAGGAGCCACGCAGAGGAATTACAGAAAGGCAGTGCTGCCTGAAGCTGGGTTTGGTGCAGGGACCTAATACAAGATACAAGGGAGACTCTGCCTCTTGGAGCTCGGTCATCTTGGTACATGTGGGATCTGGAGCCTGACAGTAATCCAGGAAGAGGCTTTCCAAAACCACTTGGCCCTGGAAATGGTGAACTAGGTAATACAAGGAAAGACAGGCATTTTCCACCTCTAAGAACTGGGTTCAGAACCAGACAGAAATAAGGTGTCTGAACCTGAGCATCCATACTCCATTTCAAATCCAAGGAAGGGAGGATTTAAATATACACATTTTGGGTGCTGGGGAGGTTGGGGTTCCTGGGGCTTGTGTGAGTCATTCATCATTGGCACTTGGCCATTTAAAATGAAAAGCCTTCCAGGGGCTTTGATGGCAAGCTGAGACCTCTTACATTGTGCCAGTTTTTAGCTAATTCGTCCTCTTGTGTTTCCTTCCCCTCCTCACCCTTCCCATGCGCGCAGGTTTGTGACAGGATATCCACTTCATCCAAGGGAATTGGGGGAAATACTTTCTTGTAGTGTGGCCTGCTGCCAAGGTTGCTTTGTTCTCCTTGTCACTGAGAGAACAGCCCAAGGAAACCCTTGGATCTGAAGCTGGCGTGCGACTTAGAGTGGATTTCCTGCAGCTCTGGAAGTGAAGTGTATGACATGTGATTATTTGTTGTTGTTTTTTTTAAATCACATAAATGCAAGAAAAAAGAGGACTTGAGTAGGTTACAGGCTGGGTCTGAAATCCTCTCTTTGATGGGAAATTGCTGTGTCACAGACATACAAGTTGTGCCTTGTCAAGGTTAAAATCAGTCTTGGGGTTTTTTTTTTTAGTTGAATTAAGAGCTGAGATGCAACAGGCCTGGGGTTTTCAGTAGAATTCAGTCTGTGGTGAAGATGCTGATTGACCATTGACCATTCAGTGTTTTGTAGCCAGAGGCTCTGCTTAGTGATTCCCAAGTGCTCCATGAAGGCATAAGTAATTTTTGTCACAAATTCAGAGCTGTATTGATAATGGCAAGGAAAGTAGTGAAGTGTTTGGGACTTAACTCCTTGCTGTGGCCAGAGCAATGATGTGCAGGGCCCTGGGGTGTTGTATAGAGAGGGTGAGACAGCTTTTCCTTGCTGTGGTGGGCTGACATCTGGGCTTATGCTCTAACACCTTGCTCTTCCCACTGTGCCCTGTGGGACACAAGATTTGGCTCCTGTTTGTCATAGCAGATCAGGTGGCATTTATCCATGTACATACTGTGTTTTGGTGAGATCTAGCCCAGGATTCCCCAGAAAACTGTGAATGTCACAGAGATCTAATTGACTGTTGGCCACAGAAGAAGCAGATGCTGTTTCAAGTCTCATCCAAAGCACAAAATCCTATTTGTATCCTATGGAAGGGTATTGAGTGTTTCTTTTTTCAGCCCATGATTTAGCCAAGGGCTTCCTGAACAAACTTTGCAAATCAGCAAGGCTTTGGCAGTACTGAAAAGGGTCTTACTATAGCTCTTTTATAGTATTTTTTTTAAATTTTATTTTTAGTGCTGCAGAGCCTGGGATGTCTGGATGGAGCAGGTCCCAGATTTGTACAGCTCCTAGCACGCTCTGGAGAGCCCGTCCTAACAAGCTTGTGGTCCTGACTGATGGAGCTGTGCTTGTAAAGCTCTGGGTGTAAAAACCAGCCTGCAAGCTGTCTAAAGCACAGACAAGTATTCTTTTGTCTGGCTTCTCCCTTTTAATTCTAAACTGGCCCAGGAACTCCTCTAAGAATATTTAAATACCTTGTGCAGTGAACCTGTATTGATCTTACTCGCTACAAGTCAAACAACCCATAGAACATACAGTTGGGAACATTTGTTTGCTCTGGATGGTAGGAATGTCCTCTTGAAAATGTGCTGTGCTTTGGTAAGAATGAAAAGAGGGTTTTTCCACCCCCTCTCCAGGTTTCTGAAGGCCAAAGTCTTGAAACGGCTTGGAAAGGCTGCTGAAGCTGCTGATAAGATACGCAGCAAACGTGCTTGAGAGCCTAATGTAGGAACAGAAATGTCTGAGCTGTTTGCTTTCCCCTTAACAGTGTGAAAAATTAGTGTGTCTTATTAAGGAGCCTGGGGAGTTGTGTGCTCAGAGGAAGGGCTGTGCTGAGCTATTACTCCTGGCTTGTGTTATCCCTGGGGCTGGCAGCTGAAACGCTTGATTTGGAGTTACTTGGTTTGGGTAGGAGAGCAGAGCTCATTTGGACCCTGCAGAGCCCCAGTTGTTGCAGTTTTGTTTTTAGCAGGCTCCCTCTGTCTCTGAGCTTGCTGCAGAGATGGGATTGCCTCTTGATTCAGCAAGCCCTGTGTTTGGAGATTTTTCTGTCCAGTTTATCCTTTATGTTCTTCCCCCACCAGCTCGTTGTTCACGTGTTTAATTGCTGAAGGAAGCTCTCCAGCAATTATGGTAGCAGGTCTGTGCACCTGATAGAAGAGTGTGCTGGGAGCTTTTGGTGAGGCTGGGCTCACACACCGTCAGCCAGGTCAGGGGGAGGATGCTGCTGTACCCTCTGTATTTTATACCAGTTCTGCTTTTTGCCTGAAATGTGTGAGTGCCCACTCTGGGCTGCTCTGACATCCATGAGACATCTGCAGATGCCAGAAGAGCCACTTCCTTGAAGGCCAGTTGGGCATATTTCATCAGGATGTGGTGCCATGAGAATGACAATGCTTATTTTATTTTATTGCTTAAAAACTTGGTTTTTAACCTCCAAAGTCAGACACACCTGTGCTGTACCCCTGCCCTGGACACGTGCCATCCCATGTACCTGTGCTTCTTTCAGCAGTGGTCTTTATTTCAGTGGTGTGTGCCTACTCACCCAGACCTCTTATCTCTGCTCAATCAGAGCTTTCTTAAGCCTTTGTGTTTTCTGTAGCACTCCCCTTATCTCTGTTCCTCCCAGGGCTGGGCAGTGGGAGCAGGGAACCAGGAGGGGCTGAGCAAGCTGTAAATGCCTGTTTGCCCTGCAGTGATGCTGTGTGGCTTTACAGCAGCAGGCAAGACTGAGAGCACCCGTGGGACAGTTGGGTTTTATCAAATTGCTGAGCAGTTGGAGGTTCTGCAAGGTGATTTTTTACGGTCTGAGGCAGTGGGATTTCTAGTGTGTTAATGCAGTCCAAAATTGCAGTTTCTGGTGTGGTTTGCAAGTAACAGAAAAAGACTGAAACTTGTCTTGCAGGTGTGTCTATGGTATTGTCACTGCTCTCTGTTCCCTCGTCCTTCTTCACTACCATCAGAATAAGGGTGAATTGTGAAATCCTGTGGGAATTTGCCGTTCCCAGGGAAGGGGAGCAGCTGCACAGCTCACCTCACCTTTACCTGGGTCTGTAGCCAAAGGTGTAGGTTAGGGCCATGACACCAGGCTGCATCTGCAGCTGCTGTTTTGGGGGAAACCTGTGTAATGTGAGTACACCTGGATGAGGCATGAATGCCTGCTGTGGTGCAAGAAGCTGCAGATGTGGACATCCATATCCTTGGAATAATGTCTGGACAGCTGTATGGCACTGTCAGTTTTGTGTTTGTAAGGCATCTGACCTTTCTTTTGCTAAGGCTTTCAACAAGTCAATTTACAGTCTCGGGAGGGACCACCCTGAGCAGGGTTTTGTGGCCAGGGAGAAGGAAGGGAGGGACCTCTTCAAAGAGCGGAGGAGACAAAATTACTCCCATGGCCTGTATATTGATTTCATGAAGCATGAGGCTCCGAGGCAGATGCCAGTCTGCTTTGCAGTGATCGTGGCAGAATGTGACCCGTGTCCCTCAGCAGCAGAGGAATGGAGGCGATCACGTTTCCCCAGGCAGATCCAATTTCTGGAGCTGGGAGGGGGATGTACCCTGTGCCTGGGAGCGAGGCAGGGAGGCATGGCAGGGGAGGCTTTGGCTGTGCCTGGTAGACACACAGCTAGTGCAAACACCCACCCCAGCAGCTCTGGAGACGAGTGCCAGACTGGATTGCTTGTAGCTGTGCTGTTTGCATGAATGGCTTTGCCTCCCCGCCTTTGAAGATGATGATTCTCTTTTGAAAACAGGAGATCAAGAATCTGTTCTCAAGACGTGTTGAAAGACACTATTTACAAATGTTTATCCTGGAATATATTTATAAAGCTCCCCTTGGGAGCAGAGCCTTACAGTACAGTGGCCTCCTATGGGCTGAAGTACAGCTCATGAGCCAGACCTGCTCAGGTTGGTGTCCTGAGATCCCAGTTCTTCCCCTAACCACTTACTGCAGACCCCATGGTGTTTTATGGCTCTGTTACACACGGGGCTGTATTCAATGCTAAATTGCACTCAGAGGGCTCTGCCTCCAGAAGAACTGCGAGAGTTTAGCAAAGGGTAAAAGTTATTTGGCTGCTCTAAAGGTATTTTGGGACATTCACACCAATAAAAGATCAGTAAAAGTAAAATATCTTGTTCACCTCCTAGTGGCATGATGTGCTGCAACAATGCTACTGCCATCTCCAAAGTACCAGCCTCGTGTCCTTGGTTCTTGCTCCAAGGAGCAGCACAGATTCCAGATTCAGCAGCAGTGTGGGGTGATGTGCACTGTCCATGTCTGAATCAAGCAAATCCCAGAGCCTGATCAAGGTGAACTCCCCATGCCTGTGGTGCTGATGGTTGCACACATGTCCAGTGAGACATGCACTGGGTGTTCCAGGCGTGCTGAGTTTGTAATCCCTGGTTTATGCTGTATCCATATCCTGTATGTGAGTTCTGATCCTTTTTATTTTGTCTTGTGTTGAGGGATAGTGAATCACCCCTGGTGATGTTATTTTCTGGGCAGGGAGTGGGGATAAGGCTTGGATTTCTGCAGTGGGGCGACTGATCAGTTACCATGTCCCTACACTACCAGGAAGGAGGAAACGTGAGATGGATGGGGTGTTGGCTTTGGTGCCGGTGTTGGAAAGGCTTTGGGGTTTATTTTCCCCACATCCCAGCATCAGCAGTGAGTCTTGGTGTGGCTCAGCGTTCCTGCCCTGCGTGCCTCAGTGTCCCCGGGGCTGGGACAGGATGTGAATGCGTTTGTGGCGTGGTGGCCCTGGGTCAGGTTGCTGAAAGGGAGAGGGGTGACAGGTGCACGGCCGGCGGCGCAGCCGGGGCCACGGCTCCCTGTGCTCTGCAAATAAAAACTGGCCGCATTTGGAACTGGGTCAGGAGCGTGACCTGAAACACACCGACGGATGGACTCAAGGAGTTCTGGGCTGGGCCGTTTCCTCCCGTCCCTGGCTGCTGCCTCAAGCAGAGGTTGGGTGTGAGGAGTGTGAGCAGGTGGATCAGAGCCGCTGGTGCCTGAGCAGCACTTACGGTGCTGTGGTTTGCAGCTGGCCTCATCCTCCTTTGTGTGCCAAACCCTTCTGACCAGCGTGGCTGGAGGTGTGCTGCAAGCATCAGTCCTCAGCAAAGTGAAGCTGTTGTGCTTGGCCTGGGCTTCTCTGTCAGCAGCAAGACCTGCTTTGGGCAGGTCAGAGGAACATGGGGCTTTACAGGGAGCAGAGTAAAGCTGCTGAGGATGTCTGAGCCACGGGGCTGCTGGGCTGGAGGGCAGAGTGACCGCACGTGTCCGCAGCGTTGTCTTAATGTGTTGTTTATTTGATGTGCTGTTTGTTCTGGCACGGCCAGGGCGCATGCTGGGGTGGATAATGCTGGAGAACAGCGTGAGCTAACCCTGCTTCTCAAAGAGAAGTCTTGAATTTGCCAGAAGCATCTTTTCTCCCAGTGGCTGGTACGTAGCAGCCAGGGATTCAGGAAGGGAGGGGGAGTCTCTCTGCCTGTTCCCAAGGCAGGGGATGTGGCACGCTTTGTTTTTGGAAGTGCCTTTGGGGTTCAGCATAGCTGCAGCAAACCTGGACAAAGGCTTCAGGCTTCAGTTGCCCCACAGCTAGAGGACACAGTGCATGGGATGGGGCATCTGGAAAGGCTTTGGCTCTGGATTCTGCCTTCCCTCTTCCCTCACATCTTCTGCTGACCCTTTGGAGGGTGTTGGGTGCTTTCCACAGGCAGCAGTGACAGCCAGCACGCAGGATATGGCCGTGGTGGGGACAGTCAGCAGCCTGCCCCAGGGGGACTGCCTTGTGTCCCACCACAGAGCAAGCCCTCAATTTCCTGTTATTGGTTACAATAACACAGCGCCTGTTTAAAAACAACCCCCATTAGCCCTCCCTCTGAAAGAATTCAAACCTGCCATCAAAGTTAGAGGAGAAACATTTTCCCAGGCATCTCATCCAAAGTGGAGCATTTTTGTTCTTGTCAGCTGCTTGTGCTTCTGGGAAGAGCACTCAGTGTATCCAGGGCAGGGATCTGCTGAGGTGTGGGGACAAGGAGCACTGACCTGCCCAGCCAGCAGGACCGTCTGTAGCCTGGAGCAGAGGCAGATTTGGGCAGCCTGGCATCAGCTTTGGGTGGTGATTCAGCCCTGGCACAGGCCTTCCTTAGCAGATAGTGTGTAGCCCTGCAGCATCATCAGTGACTGCCTTCAGACCTTGAGGTGCGCTCAGGGTGTGGGGATGAATAGTGTTAACAGTGCAAGGAGAGGAATAGGGATCCTCTCATCCTTTGGAAGGGTTAGTGTGAGGCTCTGGGCTGGCAAAGGAGTGTTTCTCTTGCAAGCACGTGTGCCAGCTCTTATTCCCTGCATTCATGCTGACACAGGCTGGAGGAGTTGGTCCCAGGGACAGTTTGAAGCTGAGGAAGTGGAGGGACCTCACTTGTCATCCCAGGGGATCAGGGACATGTCAGCATCACTCAGAGTGTATCAGCTGAAGCTGAGCCCCTGTTTATGCTGTATCCATAACTGTGGGGTGGAGATTAAACAACTCCCTGATATTTCAGTGGCTGATCAAAACCATACTGAAAATCTCTGCCAGTGTGAGTTGCTGCATTTCATTAAATAAAAACAGCCTCTCTTGGAGTCAAGCTGACAGGGGCAGACAAAAACCATGTTATTGATATCACACTCACAATATGATATTATCAGCTCCTGCCTGTAAATTCTGACCAAGTTTGACTCTTTCCTTGGATTGATTTAGGAAGGTTCCTCTTCCCCAGGAATTAGTTTTCCAGATGCTTACTTTAAAGAGGGGAAAAAAATAGTTAGGGATTTTCTTTGGCCACCTTTCCAGCTTCCAGCTGTTAAGTGCTAGAAATGTGTTCTTCATTATGTCCAAGAGAGAAATGTTTCTTTCTTCTGATCAGGGAGGCAATAAATATTTCACAACATAATATGCTGTGGACAAGTGAGTTAATGTGGTTTGTTCCCTGGGCAGCAGCCCCGGCGGCTGCTGTGGGGGCCAGTGCTGGTGTGATGGACGGGGCAGGGATTCAGCTGTCCCCAGGCTCTGCACAGTCACTTCATTGGATTATAGATTCCATAACCAAGTGTCTGGTTCTGCCCTCAGAACCAAGCCCCACAGCAGGAATCAGCAGCAATCTTTAGCAGCCCCTTTGCATTAGCTTTTCAGCGCTGCCACTTAAAGCCAACACATAAAACTCCTACAATTCCCTTCTCCTCATCTGACCCCAAAGCAGTTGAGTTCTGGGTTGAGCCTGATGAGCCAGGAGTGGGACTATTTTGGATTAAGAGGAGGAGGGGTAAATTCCAGCTTTGTGGATTACTCCATCCACTGCCAGCATTGGCTTTGGTCCTAGGAAGGATGCTCCAGCTTTCTTCTAGTGGTTTGGCCAGCATGGCCTGGGCACTTCCACAAATTTGAGAATTTCAGGATATCATCCAGCACTCATTCCAGCTAATGTTAGGTAGTTAAGTTGTCACATTTAAGTTGCCAAGGTTTGGCATGCACTTTCCTCTTCGGTAAAGAGGGTGTATGGGATTAGAACAGATAAATCTGGGCATCTGCAAGTTTCTGTTTGTAGTCACTGCATCCAGCTTGGAGGTGCTAAGGGATGGTGATGGCAGGGACAGCTGTGACAGTGTCCAGGTATGAGGGGATTTTCTTGGGAAAGATGGAGATGGGAGCCGTCACTGTTGGTATCAGCAGCCCATGACCTAAGTCATGGCAGTGCTGTTGTAATCAGGGTGCATCCATGAAGGAGTCCTGGGAGCAGGACAGCAGAAGTTGATGTTGTAGATGATAATTCGTAGCGTGAAGGGAAAAAATAACAAAAATGCTGTGGGCTGATTAAAATTCAAAGGAGTATGAGCCAGCATGAGCCCCAACTGGGAGCTGAGATGACTAAAAGAGCCGAGCAGGAAAATAGAACTGAAGTATTTCTTGGACAGGAAATGAAGGAGCAGCCCAGTGGGTGGGGAAGGTGGTTGATTCACAGGGTTGGGAATTCTCCTGGGTCTCTGCTGGGATTCCTGTTCTGCACCTGGGGTGGGCAGCTGGCATGCAGCCCATGTGTGCTCTGGGGACTGCAAGGAGGCACAGGTATCCATATGGGAATGTTGGGGGTTACCCCCTGTAACACAACTGTTGGTGTTGTAGTTTCCATCTCTACAAAGCCTAACCCGCAGCCTGAATCACCTGTTGTGATTTAGGTTCTCTCCTGCCTATGTACCTTTAAAAATGATTCCATTCCTTTTGTTTCTCACATTTTCTGTGGCAACAGCCCAAATCAAATGGGAAAAGCAGGATGGGACTTTTTGGATGTTCTAGACCTTTATTCCCAATATGGGAAATGCTATAAAATATCTGCTATGACAACAAAAACTGCAGCATATTTTCACTTTAAAATAATGTTTAATGAGATTTTAAAAAAAACTAATTAAAATACCAATGGAAGCAGGAGGGTATAAGCCAAGCATTAAGAAAAAAACCCTTGAGGATAAAATGAGTTGGTGAGCAATTTGGACTTGAACTCTGTGGGAATGGGACTAAAGCTGTGATGTCTTCCCAGATATCCCGACATAATTTGGAGCCCTAAAAATAGAAACATGAATAGCCTGGATGACCTCAAAGCTGCTTTTTAAGAGACTTTTAGTGAGTCAGAGTAGGTGAAGACCCTGCAGCACATCCAGGATTCAGGAACCCCTGATGAGTCAGCTGGGGGATTGTTAATTGGTTCCTGCTCTTCGTTAGCATCAGTTTTTGATGGATGGGGCTCCCGGGTTTGCTCCTTCAATGAGCAAATAGTGCTGGGGCACAGTGGCCTCTTTTGGGAATGTGAAGCGAGTCTAAAGGGCCAATTAGGGGGGTCCCAGGGGGGGCTGCTCCACAGAAGACCACAGCTCTCCCTGCTGCTGGCTGTGCTGGCCCAGAGCCCACCCCAGTGATTTATTCCTGGGCTCCAGTGCTGACCCACAGGGCTGGGAGGAGATGCAGAAGGGTGCTTAGGAGGGAGCTCTGCTTTAAAACAAAGCAGCCAGTTTCCTTTCACCACAGACAAGCCTTATCTCGGGAGATTATGTTGGTTTCCAGTGGAGCCTCTGGTGTCATAACCGTGCTCTTCCTGGGCTGATAGGTTTGTGCAAAAATCCCACAGCAGCAGCCTGGGATCTGACATGACTGTTACTCACAAGCCCTGGACTGTGTGGGAGGTGCTGGTACCAGGGAGTTTGGGGCTTTTTGGTTTGTTTTTGTGTTTTGTCTTTGTGGTAGTTTTTTTTCTTAAACTGGCGGATGAGAAGAGCTGCAGGACCTGTTGTCCTGGACATTGTAGAGAGGCTCAATTCAGGTGTGTTTTGGGGGCATCCCATGGATGCCTGACTGCTCTTGTGGGTCTGGGCAGATGTGTGGATCCTGCTGTGCCATCAGGAGAGGGCTGCCCACCACCTGGGAGCTGTCTTGCTGGTCTGACGTGTGGGGATTTCTCACAGTAGTCATGCATGGATGTTGTCCAAGGAAAAGGTCTTCTTTGGGACATGTTCTCCTCAGCCAGAAGAGAAGGTTGTTTTCTCCAGCTTCTGGGAAACGCTTCTCAGTGCACTCTTACAAATACAACTGCAGGAATCAACTGCTTACAGGGTTGTTGTCCAAAAAGTTTGCAGTGTGAATTGTAGATAAGCCGCTTTGTCCATCATACCAAGAATGGACCATAGTTTATGTTCCTGGCACAAACATAGCTGAGATGTGTTTGCCTTTATCCCTGCTCCTGTGATCCCAGTGGATGCTGCCTAGCTTGAGATTACTGATGGGCTGCAAATAGGTTGCTTCAGGGAATTTCATACCCTGTCCTCATCAGCCAGGAGAAATGATTTCTTCTCATCTCTTTATGCAAAACCCCCTCCTGCCTCTCCAAATGTGCTGGGTAGCCAGGCTGACAAAGATTTTGGGCTGGTGTATATATATATATATATATATATATGGGGTTTTTTTTAGTTCATTCATATTGTTCTGTGATGCTCTATGTTCTTTTTGAAGCTGGGGCAGGAAGAGGCTGGAGATAAGACAACAATGAAAGGCTGGACTATACCCTGCAAGCAGAGATAATGTGCTTCAGAGAATATGGGTGAGCTGGCAGACTGGAAAGTTCAAGGAAATTTGAACTTTTGGCCACTCAGGATGATTACTTTTCCCACCAACTACTCTGCAGAGACTTGGCTTGTGAGGTACCTGAGACAGCTTTTAGTTTAGCTGGGACCACCTGTTAGATACAAGTTCATTATGTTCGGAGTTGTCTGACATCGTATCTATTACTGCTATTTTTTTTTTTTATATTGGTCCATTTAAAGGATTTTGCTCTTAATACCTGGCCTAAATCAAAAGGTTTCTTATGTGCCCTCCTCAGCTTTTCCTCCCCTGCATTCTTTTTCCACTAATCTGTCTTGTGATATCTGACACTTCTACAATGAGGAGGAATTCATCACTGTGCATTTTGTCTTGATTTTGCACCCTCCCACCCCATCTTGTTGGGAAGTTGGTGTTCTATCATTAGGGTTTTGCTAACCCTTGGAGAGAGGTCTCCTTCCTGTCTGCATTGCAGGTTTCTCTCTAAATGCCTGGGTTTGGGAGGTGTTGAAGGCAGAGTGGTGATGGGGAGATACAGTGAGCTACAGGAACTGCTTGCAGGGTCACACTGGCTCCAGGGAGTTTAAGACATGTTCAAACAAAAATCTTTCCTTGAAGGATGGTTTTGAAAATTGCTGAGTATTACATCTTTCAGGACCTCTGTTCTCAGGTTAAACCCAAACTGAGAACCAGGCAGGCTCCTTTCTGACTGCCAATTTCTTTGCTTGGCTTGAGATGTCTTCAGGGCTTCCATATTTGTAGGCTCCCAATCTTTATTGGGGTGTAATTTACCCACAGACAGGGTTTGATAAGTTTAGACATCAGCAGTACAGTGTAGGTGCCACACAATCTGCCACACAAATTTGCCTCACTACTCCCAAATCCTCAGCAGCCCACGCTGCTTCCACACAGAAATGGTGCAAAAATGTCCTGGCTGTGCCACTTCTTAATTGCAGAGCTGAAGAAATGAAGTGGTATGAGAGGTCAGACCAGATTTTTTAGTGAGTAGCTGTTTGGAGGAAACTGAGGAATTTTGGCCAGGCTGAAATTCCTGCTTGGTTGTGTGGGAGCTTCAGTTTGGGGGAGGCAGCTGCGCTTGCAAATCCATCGAGGCTTCGCCTGGACTTTATTTATAAGGGCACACGAATGGCTTGCACTTCGCAGGCTTGTGGTGGCTTGTTAGAATGGGAATTGGAATGGGAATTGGAGGAGGTGTGAGAAGAAGAGCCCCTGTGCCTCCTCCCAGGCAGGCTCAGGGAGGAGGAGGAGAAGACCTGAGCACACCAGAGGCTGTGACGGGCGTGGGCCTGCGCTCTGTCACAGCTGTGCCCATACATCTGGCTCTGGAATGTGCCACGCTTTAATGGCTTGGTCTCATCACATTCGCTGCCAAAGTCACGGATTCCTCCTATATGTTTTAAAAGCAAACAATCCATGACTGTGGACACTGTTCCCTGTGTGTCAGCACGCAGGCAGCTGCGGGAACGCTTAAACCAAATTAACCCAGAGCTGTTAAATTATTCTCCGAGGAAATGAGAAAGATGAGTAGCAGTGACTGATGAACTCTGGGTGAAATCCTCTCATGCTGGTGATGTCATTGGCAGGTAGAGGAATGAACATGGGCTTTTAATGGAATTCTTTTCCTTTTGCTCAAGGTCATAGTTTCTACCCTGTTAAACTGCACATTGATAAACAGGAGGTACCAGGCACGGCTGTCGTTACTAGAACTATTACAACTCTTGACTTGGAGCCCATTCCTCTCTGACCCAGCAGCAGATGCCCAGGGAGGCCTTACAGACAATACCTACAGCTGCTGGGACAGTTTGGCTGTAAGGAAGGGCCTGAGCTGGGCTCTCCTCCCAGCTGTGCAGCGATGGCCAGTCACTGGGGAAGAGAAGAGGGATAGGTTTGTCTCTAAATCTGGACTTTCTCCCCAAGAACTGCTGTATAGATCAGGATTTTTTAGCCACGTGGGGAGAGGCTGTGGCAGTGCCATCCTCTCCTTCACATTTCCTATCTGTTGTTCGAGTCTTCTTCACAAAGCACCCAGCTGATGTCCTTGAAATACAGGTGTGAGATTGTTCCCTGAGCAAAGGCAGCGCTGGGGTCAGCTGCTGGAGGAGTGTTGTCCATGTGAACAGGGGCATTGGAGGATGACTCAGATGAATTTAAAAGGTTAATTTCTGGGTCAGTGCCATGCTGGAGCTGTGTGTGAGGTACTGAGCCCTTTATCCTGGGCACAGGGACTCGTCATCTCCTCCCAGGACAGAGCTGTGCTCCTTGTGTAGAATTTGCCAGAATTTGTGTAGAATGGGGCACTCCAAGGAGATCTGTTTATTTCCTTTCAAAGTCTGTCTGGCATTAAAAGCTGAGTCAGTTCTTTCCCATTAGTTACAAAAAAACCTACTCTCCCTGTGTGTGGAGTGACAGCTCCCTGAAGAGACTCTGCTTCTCACAGTCTCTAATAACTGCAGTCAGATGATATCACTCAAGTCAGGCTTTTTCTTAGTAATTTCAGATGTAGGCTGCAGGCACACTGGTTAGTTTTAGCAAGCTGGAATTCCCAGCTTTTTATATGTATAGGAAGGCACGCTTTTTTTCTGTGTGTTCTGGGATTGCAAGAGTTTCTGCTATGGTACAGTTTTCATTTTGCTAAAATTAGTCTCAAGCTCCTTTTAGTGTAAGAGAGAATAATAAAGGCAGTGGACCCAAGGCCCTTTGAAAATCAGCCTTGAGAACCCGTGTGTTTTTTTCTCTCTCATGAAGTAGGTGGCTGGATTTATTTAACTGGCTGTATTTGAGTGAGTTCCAGTTAAATTCCTCTAGAATACCAAGTCTTCCTGGGACACCTGCTTATTGCTCACCTGTCTGCATGAAGCTGCTTGCAGGAACTTTGGCTTTTTCACTTCTGCACGTTGGACAGCACAGCACAAACACATGATTCTTCACAGTGAGAGCCATCAGGGCACTTTGTGTCTCTCTAAAAGAGGTTTTTTTTTTCCCTTTGACTCATTTTTTTTCTTTATCCCTCTTCTCTGTAATACTATATTTTCCTGGGAGGAAGACCCTGGTATGAACTACCACTAATCCTGCCAGCTAATTATTAATTCACATATTTTCCCAGAGCACACCACTCCTAAAAGAAAAAAAAATAAATACCCACACATTCCCAGAAGTTTCCTAGAAGCGTTTAACCATCAAGGACAATTGACACCTCAAGGTAAATAGTCTGAGAACCTGAAATCCTGAATGTAGTTATAGTGTCTTATCTCTGCAGCAGCAGGAAGTTTTAAGGGCCTCTTTACAGCCACCTCTGTGCTGGGTTTCTGGTGGTGTTTGCAGGAGGATTAAAGCAAGTGGAGAGGGTGGGAGTCCTTGTGGTGGGGGCACCTGACCCTCTCTGCATTCTCTAGCCTCACTCACTCCTGGGCTGAACTGGCCTTGCAGACCAGTGCTTGTACCCCTTTACAGGGTGCCCAAGGACAGGGAGTCCACTTAGCCATTCCCTGAGGATGTGGTAGCTCAAGTTTGGGCTAAAAGACAAATATTTAAGTCTAATGGGTTACTTGACACTTTGCCCAGCAACCTAGAAAGTTGCAAAGGCCATCTTAGTCAAGTGGCAGGGAGTCTCCTACTGCACAGTGAGAGGCTAGAGTGGGCAAAGTCCTTCCCTGTAAGTGACTGAAGCCTCATCCCAAGGAATTCCAGCCATCCCCCTGTCCTGACCAGTTTTGCTGTGCTGTGATGCCTCTGGTTACCCAGTTCTGGCTGCAGTGACCTTTGGGTGGCTGTTGGACACACACAAAGGGTTGATCCAAATTCAGAAGGGACTCCATTTGCTGGGGTTTAAGCACAGGCTTGTGTTGGCCCATGTACAGGTTGGTGTGTCAGCATCCCTGGGCACTGCACCTGTAGCTGAGTTTGCTGTTTGCAGCTGCAGGCAGGCAGGGATTTAACAGGATGTTCCTCTGTGCCTCCCCTTAAGTGCCAGCTGGCTGAACCCACTGAGAATCAGGCTCTTACTGCTGCCCTGTCATCTCCAAACCTTGGCTGTCCAGATCTTCAGCACTGTGCAGGCCACAAGCCATGGCTCTGCTCTGCCGTGTGCCAAGTGCTGCAGATTTAGTCCCCCAAGGATTTTTGGCAGGAGGTGTGTGTGGCACTGGCAGGGGAAGGACAACTTGCGCAGGAGGATGCTGTGAAGATAAAGCAGTGCTGTGTGTAAAATCGGTGGACGAGCCAAATCCTTCTCAGAAGTGGTGTTTAAAGAAAAAAAAATCCTTTGTGGAAAATGCTCCATCAGCTGTTCACCTAAGCCAAGCTGCTTAGGAAGGGAACAGGCGTTGTTTAGAAAACAACATCATAACATATTGGGTTGCTGCTGCTTGTTATGACATTGAGCAGGTTTCATGCTGACTGGTAGCTCTGAATCTATGGTTTCATGGAGAGTGTCTGCTTTGATCTCTCTCAATAAAAGGCCAGAGTTTTGAGAGAAAAACTTGAAAACAGGTTGGTGTAAAATTGAGTCTCAGTGCTCACCTCTCTTCCCAGCCCTACCGAGGTGTTTAATAGCTGCTACTTGGCACCTCTGTCCTTCCCCTGTGGTGAAAGGGATGAGTGGTTGTTTCTAAAGCCTGGCTGTCAAAATCTTGAGATACAAGCATAGGGAACCTTCTCATTCAGAACCCTGTAATCCTCCCTGAATAACTTGGAAAAACATAATTTTTAGGAGTGTGAATTTGAGACACAGACATACAAGAGCAAGCCGAGAGTTGCTGTGAGGAAAAGAGCAAGATGGGGACGAAGCATATTTCAGTGCACACCCCTCTTTCAAACACTGACTTTTGTGCTTTTATATGTGGGGTTTGTTTGCTCTCAGGCACTTGAGTATTTTATAAAAAAAATGATTGAATAAAGAGCCGTGCCCACTTGGAGGAGAAGCACCTTTGTTTGCTGTCTGGAAGGGTTGAAGTAGTTCTTGTGTGACTGAAAATAAAAAGTAAGCACAAACTAAATATGAGAGATTTTATTAAAGGATTTTGATGGATGGGCTGGGGAGAAATAAATCTGCTGTAGGACTGCAGAGGCTCAGCAGGGGGACAGTCAGTTGTTAATGAGTAAATTCACTGCTTGCATGAGAATAAATGATTACAGGCAAAGGATGCAAAAAGGGGCAGATCACTGACCTAGAGAAATTCAAAGCGAGTCAGAAGCTCTCTTCCTCTCCAGGGCTTTTCCACCTCCTGTATATTTGTTTGTGGGGATTAAAGGTGCACAAAAAGTCCCCTTATTAGCTGTAGCTGCTGCCAGTGATGCGGTGCCAGCGCTGCCGAGCATTTCCCAGGCTGTTGTTGGTGGCAGCTGAGCAGCCACTCGCCTGGGCTGTGGACAGAGGTGACCTGTGATCCCAGAGCTGTTTTTTCCTGGCACCATGGGTTGATAACCCCATCCAGGCTCCGACATCTCCATGTTTTCCAGGTGGGCTTGTGGCTACAGTGATGGACCAGGCAGTGCCTGGGGGATGGATGGGCTTAGGAGGGAGTAAAATAATTTGATTTTTGAAAGTGGGGAAAAATAAATTAACCCTTCCCCACACTGTCCATAGCAGTTCTTTTTTACTTTCCCTGCTTCTAGGTTTTGCATGTCTGGAGCTGCTGTGCAGTGACCCAGACAGGGGTCCTGAATGCCCCAGGATGCTGCAGGTGCTTGCTGAGGGTGTCTTGAAGCCCTTTGCTGTGTGTGTCCAGGAGGCCTCATGTGTCCCTGAGCAGTGGGAGTTATTGCCATGTCCTGGCGTTGATCTGTACCTGCCCAGCAGCTCCATCCCATCCTCCTGGGAAATCCCAAGCTGGGATGAGCAGTGCTGTATCCACACACACTCTGCAGGGGTATGGAGCAGTGCTGAACTGCTTTGTTTTTCCATGGTGCTCTTTTCATAAGTCAATGCCAAAGGTAATAAATCCATCCTGCGGAAAGTTAGCGAGTGGTTTATTGTATAAACTCCTCCTGCGGGGTCTGGGGCTGGGAGCAGAGCTGGGTTTAGCTCCCAGCCAGCACAGCCTGCTCAGACCTCTTAATCCCAGAACCAAAAAGAGCCCCTCTTGCTGCTGGTGAAAATGTAATTGTCAATATTACAACAATGTGAAGATGTGTTTTGCTTATTGAATATTTCTGCATGGCTCTGAGGTGCCTTGGAGTGTCAGTGAGACTTCCCCAGAACTCCCTCAGCAAATCAACACCAGACACAAACCTGGTCCAGCTTGTTGTCTTCTTCCCACATGTACCTCCCAGGCAGGAGAAGTGAAATCAGTGTCTTGAGGAAAGGAATAGAGAAGAAATGTGTAGGTTTGCCGTCATGTGCTGCTTACACTGAAGGATGGGTGAACAAATGGACAGAGAACGTGTTGCTCTAAAAGCAGCTGAGTTTCTCTTGACTCTCTGGAATCTGTTGTCACTCTTTAAGTCTTTGTACTGTCACACTGGGCAGTAATCAGGATTATATTTGAGTGGTATTTTAGTGGTATTTTAGCTGGATAAATCTGCCCACCATCTAAAGACACAAATGCATGGAGTGTGGGACATAGAGGCATTTCCTCTATGTCCATCTTCTCCTCCTGGCTCCATCCTTCCAGGCACTGGGGCAGCTGCAAGTGATTGTTACTAAGGAAACTTGCTTCAAAACCACTAACAGCAACATCAGCTACATGTAGAGATGTTACTATTTTCAAAGAAATCTGGTTGCTAATTAAAGTAGTGTCAGAATTTCCTGGCTGGAAGGTCGTTTTATGAAATTCCAGAGGCTGGTCAAAGGTTGAGCTGTATCTGGCATGTTTTCAGAGGTAGGGACAATAAGGGATCTGCCTGCCTGGAGACAAGTGTGAGCATCAAGTCTGGTGTTTCACCTCTTTTCTCCATGAAAAGGGAAAAAAATTGTCCAAAGTGGCTGGGAGCATAGAGGTTTTTATTCATCTGACTGATAATGGGAGCTAAATAAAGGCTTTGGGAAGAAAAAAAAACAAAAAAAACCCCAACCATTTCCCTTGCAGTATTGGTTGGGCAGAACTGTACTGGAGCTAAACATGGAATGAAAAGTCTGTCTTTTCTGCCAGCTCTATTTTTAGAGCTACCGCTCCATCTTTGCATCTGAGTTTTCTCAGCAGATGCGCTGGAAACAGGCAATTTGCTGTTATTTTTTTCTGGCCAGGCTGTGATACTCTGCCAGATAAGGATGTTGGATGGAGGGGCAGGGGACTCGCCAGACTGGACAAAAATTCCCCTGAATACCAGGACATGGGTCTTGTTCCAGGTTTGGGGTCACTGTGGTCACAGACTCCTGAATATTTTCTGTGCTCCATTAAGCATGACCCTTCCATGCTGGAAGGGGAGTGGTTCTGCAGTGTTTGGCTTATTTGTATCCCAAGACTGCGGTCACAACTGGAATAAAATTCAGCAGCAGTAACAGCAGTGCTACAGATGGATTTGGGTATGGGGAAAGGATTTGTGTTTGGCTTTGAGAGCAAATATCTGCCCTGTCTTCCAGCTGAGGTATTGCAGATGATCCAGACACATCCAGCAAGAACCCAGAGGTTCTTGTGTTTTCCTGTGAAAAGCAGGAATAGAAGATAAAAGGTGTGCTAGCCCTGGTTGTGCCCACCTGACCCTGCCAGAGGGGCTGGGACTGACCTGTCAGAGAGCTTCCAGCAAGTATGGACAGTTTTATCCACAGTTCCCAGTGTGTGTTTTGTGTGTCCCATGACTTAAAATGCACTGAGACCACCTCCATCTCCTCCTGTCAGCCAGAGAGGGCTCAGAGGGGTCAGGAGCCTGTGGCTGCCCTTCCCTGCCCCAGAGCCATTTACACCAGAGCTTGCAACCAGCAGCACTGAGGTTTTCTTCTGGCTGTTGTTTTCACTTTGTGAATCACTGAGCCCGAGGCTTGGTTTTGTGTCAGATTTCACTGTTTGGGCAAAAGCTGCACCAATTTGCCTGTGTGGTAATCCATGCTCTCCAGAGGGAGGGGACTTCTGAGAACCAGAAGCACGTGAGGAGTTGGACTCCAGGACATTTCATTAGGAACACTTTGTTCCAGTATAAAGCTGAACAAAGAGGAGGACCCCCTAGAAATTCCATGGGATTTACTGGCAATAAATTCATTACTGGCTTTGCAAAAAGAAGGCAGAAGAGAGCGATCCACCTCACATTTCTAAATTTGTGTTTGTGGTTGCTGTTCATTCAGAGCAGAGAATTCCCTCTGCCTGAGGCCAGAACATGTACAGGTATTTATGAGCCACAGGGAATTTTGTCCAGCTACAGGCAGTGCTAGATTCCAGCAGAAGAATTAATTTATTCCCTGCAGAATAAAGCTGGAGGAGGGTTTAGAGTAGAGGGAAGGTGTAGCATCATAAGCTGGTGTTCAGCCCTGTTCCCATGCCAAGAGGCAGATGTTGAGCTGTGAGAACTGGTCCTGCAGAGAAAGCTGCCTGAGCTGAAGCCTCTTGGGCTTCACTATCAAATAACAGCTCTGCTGAGAGGGTAAGCAGGCAGAAAAAACTGCTCCTCGAAAAAAGCTTGATCTTGCATGCCTTGACAACATGTATGTTGCAGAGGGGAGCTAGGACAGCATGGAGGTCTGTTTTCCCTCAGCTTTTGAAAAGGATGCCTGTTTCCCCCTTGGCTGGGCTTGAAAGTCTTCTGGCAGCAGAGAACTGAGCTGGTGACCGCTTTGGTTTCTTTATCTGGATGGCACCAATCCTTAGCAGTGCAAACCCTCAGAGTGGTGATAAATCACCCTCCTGCCCATTCCGAGCTTGAGAACAGCCTCTGACCTGCTGTGCTTGATGTTCATGTGGATTTCCCAGCTGGATCTGGTTCACTTTTCCCTGAGCATCTCTCTCAAGCCCCCTTAGTCTACACCCAGGTGTGTGTTCAGGTGTTACCAGCCTGCAGTAGGAACCAGACCAATCCCCTGGTAAGTGGAGGAGTGGCTGCCCCAGAGTCAGAGGAGCCTTTGGGGGTGTCCTGAGGAGGTTTTTGCCTGAATGTCCTGCTGAGGGGGGAACTGAGCTGGTGCCAGTCCTCAGGGCTGCCCACATCCCCTTGCTCCATATCTACACACCAGCACCTGCACCCCTTGTCTGACTGACCCCAGCGAGATCTGTGCTTTTTAGATGGCTTAGTAGATTTAAATACCTTTTTGTTGCTTTTGCCCTTTACTTGGCCAGTGTGTGGATTGTCAGGGCTGTTTTGGAGACAGTTATTATTAATGTATGTCCTGTGGCTCAGCAATGCGTGTGGCCAGGACAGGGCTGAGGTCCTGGCTGCTGTTCTGGCTCTCCTGCATGGCTGAGATGGGCACGGAGCCGTCCTTCTCCTCCCCTTGCAGAAATGTCCCTCTGGACACTTGTCAGTCTTCAGGGGGTTGTATGCTCATTCAGTCCCAGCTCTGCTTGAGGAGGGACTCCTGAGCTATAAATCTCTGCCTTGCAAGCACTAAACTCCCTTTTGGGTTGTTTTTGACATTAGGAATTTCCTCTGATAAGAGAACTTTATTTGCCTTTAAATATCACTTTGTGACAGGATGATGGAGTGGGGATTCTTGGAGCGAGCCTGTGCCAGCCGGGGAAGGGAAATTCTGCTGGGGCTTTTGTTTCTCTCTAGCACTGACATTGTAGCTCTTTAAAGACTGGGTTTATTTTATACTTGGCAGGAGTGTGTGTGCACATGTCAGTGTCCAGACAAATGTGAGCAGCCCGGTGTTGGAGCTGTGCTGGAGCCAAGTGGGTCTCCTGCTCTCCTCTCCTTGTGGCACCTGGGGAAGAGGAGCTGTGCTGAGCTTTTTCTGGAACAGGCTTCAAAACGCAGGTTGTGTTGGTGAAGCAGTGCTGATATGTGGAATGCCTTAAAAAAACAGAGAGAAGGATTTTGTGGTACCATGTGCAAGGTGCAGTTGGATGTTCCCTGGCTGGCAGGCCAGTGCATCACCTGTTACCCCAAGAACAGCCCAAAAGCCAGGTCCCCAGGGCAGCATTGTAGCTGGTTTGTAATGCAGCCTGCTCAGGCTAAGCACAACCTGAGTTCAGCCTGTAGCCACAAAGTCTGAGCTGTGTTTGCATTCAGTGGGAGCTGAGCTCCCTAATCTGCCTCTCTGCAGCAGCTGTGTCATATCTCCATCCCTTTAGATATGGAGGATTTTGCTCCACAGGCTGCTTGTGAGCAGCAGGGGCTGCAAAGTGCCAGCTCATTTATTCCACTTGGATCCTGTGAAGTTCTCTCTGCTTTTCAGGATGCCTCAAACAGCCAACTAACTCTGTGTTCCTTTCTTTCAGCTCTTCCACGTAGCGTATGTCCTGATCAAGTTTGCCAATTCCCCTCGTCCTGACCTCTGGGTGTTGGAGCGATCAACTGATTTTGGCCTCACCTACGAGCCCTGGCAGTATTTTGCCTGTGAGTATGACAGGGGGCTGCAGCTCAGTGCCAGGTACCTTGGCTGTGGTGAAGATAACTGTGCAAATGCAGGGTTGGGTTTGGAGCTGTTCCTGTGTCATTGCTGTGATGCAGCACATGGCTTCTGTTTCATCTGCCCAGTAAGGCTGCAAGAATTGAAGGTAAAATGCTCCTCAGGACAGGAGAATGCTCTCTGGTACTGAATGTGTTTTTTTGAACAATCATGACCTCTATGGAGATGCCAAACAACAGTTTCCACACTTGGGTGTTGTTGGTCTAGGTCTGAAGGTGAGATTTCTTATCTCCTCCCTGCCCTCTTCTTTCTGTCTCTCCCCTGTACCATCCCAGGCTGTATTTAGCTCCTCCAGAAGCCAAGCAGCAGCTCACTTCCAAGTGGCTGCTATCACAGAAAAGTCTGGATGCAGAAAACATTCCCATGTGCTTATCAGCACCGGAGATTGGATCCAGCCTGCACAGGGCAGGGAACTGCTGTCCTGCTGCTGTGCAAGGTGGGATCAGAGACAGCTGGCTGGAAAGGAGATCCAGTCTGTGCATTTGGCTTCCCAGTCCTCTGATTAAAACCTTAAGAAACAGCTGGTTCTACAAAACTCTTCTCCCAGAGGGTGTGTGGGGTAGCCGGATACCGAGGAACTTGTTAACCACCAGCTCCTCCCAGAAGCAGCAGCAGTAATTGGGAGAAGATGTGAGTTAAGATCTACAGCCAGAGCTTAAAACCTGGCAAGAAAGGACTTGGGAGCACTCAGAGCCTTGCCCTGGGCTGTCCCTAAAGGCTCGTATTTCTGGCTTACCTGTCAGGCTGTGCTTTGGATTTCTGGCCTCTTCTAGTGCAAGAAAGAGCTGCAGCACATTAGCACGGTGTTGCCTTAGCGTGGTAGCTCCCCTCTGGGGTGGATGTTTTTCTCTCTGCTGTATGCTAGTAGGGAGTTACTGCTGTCAGATTCCTGCTTTGCTTTTTTCTGTCTTTGAGAATTTCTCTGCCAGCTCTGAAGCCTCTCTTGGGGCCCATTACAATTGTGTTCCTGCATGGTCTGGAGCTGCACAGGGAGCTCTGGCCCCACTGGCATGTTCCTGTGTGCAGTGGCATTGCTGCAACATCTGGAGTCCCCTCCCAAAGCATCAGGCCCTGTTACCACTCCCCTGGAGAAGTGACATGCAGTGACACAGTGCAGTGCAACATTCCCATGGAAATAAAGAGGTGGCTGCTCCAAAACCTGCCAGATTTGCGAGCACAAGACGTTCTCTGCGGAGGTTTATTCTTATCGCGGGGAATTCTGTAGGTGGTCTAATAAAACACTGCCAGGGTTACCGGGGTCAGAAGCAGCTGGCAGAAATGCAGGGTTTCTGCAGAGCTGCCAGTGAGCCTTGCCAGGAGTGACACAGTGGCACTGTCCCTCGAGCTGCTCATCACAGGAGGTGCCAAGGTGCTTTTGGGCTTAGCTCTGTGGGAGGAGGGAGAAGTGACTGCTGGGTGAGGTTCTGTCCATGTCTGTTTCCTTAAAGCACTGCTAGAGTTTAAGGCCAGTGGGTTATTCTGTTTTAGCTCAGAATGCCCAGCTTCTGGCTCACATGGTTGTGCAGATTTTGCAGTAACTGGAGGAGTTCTTTGGTTTTCCTGAGTAGCTCCTTGGGCTGAGCATCCTGTCTCCATGCAGCTGTGGCAGTGCTCTGCAAATCAATCATCTCAAGCCAGTGGTGACAGGTTCCTTGCCTGGGGCTTTAAAAATAAATTGCTTTTAAAAAAGCACCTGATGAAGCAAACCTTGGCGGCCAGAGACCTTATGTTAAATATTTCCACATCTTCCTGTGGATGCAACTGAGCTCTTGCTGTTGCCAAAACAGTGTTTCCTGGAGCAAGGCCACATTCTGGAGACAAGGTGTGGATGGGTGCAAGCCAGAGGTGAAGACAGGGAGGCAGAAATTCTCTGCTCCCCCTTTGCTATTCATTCTGCTCGGCTCAGCCTACCCATGCAGCATGTGGAGTGGGGAACCTGCCTTCTGGAGGCACACTGAGACAGATTTTGGAGGATTATTCCTGTGAATTGGCTTAACATTTCCCCTTCAGTTTCCTGTGTGAGCTGAGCAGCGCTGGCAGGAGCAGGAGATTGTGTTGGCTGCCTTTTCTTCCTTTTTCTCCCCATGGAAATACCCTCAGAAGCACTGCAGTGACATTCATTTCCGCATGCTCTGCTGTGAGCTCCTGGCACAGGTGAAAAGAGAGTGGGAAGGAGCAGCAGCCTTTGTCCAGGCTCTTTCTGAGGGAACAGTCCCTGAGAGTGGCACTGTGTAGGGTTTTGCATGGGTAGATGTAGGTAGGTGCTCACCACCCTGCACACTCAGGCTCTGAGCTGCCCCAGAAGTGGTTTGGTTGGCTCTGCCAGCACAGGGATGTCACACATCCTGGGGACAAGCGTGCTGGACTTGCAGGAGCAGTCATACTGGGAAGCCAGGCCATTCCTGTAGCTGCAAGGAAAGTCTTGGCATTCAGTGTCCCCAAAGCAGGTCACCCAGCCAGCAGAGTGGCTGCCTGGCAGTGCCTGGTCCCTGACTTTATCCAGCCTTGCATTGCCACTTAGTGGCAGGAGCCCTCGTTTGCTGTCCCCAAGGTTCTTGGTGGCTTTGGCGTTCCTGGTTTGTGGCATTGGTTTAAGAGCAGAGTTCAGAGTAAGGTGTGAGGAGAGGACCTGCAGTATTTGGGAGAGGCAGAGCAATGGCTTACAGGATGCTTGTCCACCCTGCCTGGTGGGAGATGTCCCTGCAGTGTCTGTGGCTGGTGGTTGCTCCTGTTGTGGGTTCTGTGCTGGCTTCAGGACTGACCCAGGAAGTTTGGGAACCACACGAAATGATGGTGCAGCTCCCACCTGAGGAGCAGAGCCCTGGCAGCAAAGAGCCCTTCTGCACTTCAGTGGAAGCAGAGAAGCAAATCCACTGCCAGCAAGACAGCAGATTGAGAGCAGAGTTAGATCTCAGGCTGGTTAAATGTGAGCTTAATTCCAAAGTTAAGGGGTGGGTTTCTCTGCAGGGGGTGGCAGTAGGTACTGTGGCTATTCTGACCTTCCTCATTTACTGCAGGGGTGTGATTTGGGTGGTTTTCTGCCTATTGCTGTTAGAGTGACACCCTCCCTTAGTGGAGGACATGTATTTAGCCATGACAGAGTTAATGATACAAAGCAATCTCTATGTGGTAAATGCTTAACAGAGATTGTACACCCCTCTCTCCTGTGGTCAGCGTGGGAAAATCCCTAGAGGGCTGGGAAATGTTCCTTTTCTCTGACTGCTCTCATCTCTGGTTGATGAACAGCTTCCAAGAGGGACTGCATTGAGAAGTTTGGCCAGCACACTGTGGATCGGGTCACCAGGGATGACCATGCCATCTGCACCACCGAATACTCCCGGATTGTGCCTTTGGAAAATGGGGAGGTGAGCAGCTGCCTGTTTTCACCCCCTGGGCTTTCCAGGGTGACTCTGTGGCTGTTGGTACTCCTGTTAATAGGCTCCATCTTGATTGTTGGGTACCACTTAAAGTATTCAGTTAAACCAAATGAGATTGACAGAGAACTGATCCAGTCATCTGGATGACTGGCTTCATTTGAGGGAGGGATTAATTTCCTCCCACTCCACAGGATTACACAGCTTTGTTCTCACAGATTCACAGAATGGTGTGGGTTGGAACCATCCAGTTCAGCTTGCTGCTATGAGCAGATACACCTTCTACTAGAGCAGGTTGCTCAGTGCCCAATCCATCTTGGCCTTTTCCCTCCTCCCATTCACAGATTGTGGTCTCTCTGGTAAACGGGCGCCCAGGAGCCATGAACTTCTCCTACTCTCCTCTCCTGCGGAATTTCACCAAAGCCACCAACATCCGACTGCGCTTCCTGCAGACGAACACTCTGCTGGGGCACCTGATGGGCAAAGCTCTGAGGGACCCTACGGTCACAAGGAGGGTAAGGCAGGCCTTGATACCTCCTGCTGGTGAGGTGGAACTGTTTGAGGGCTGTGGAAGCCACCTCTGGCGGGAGGACACCCTGGGTGTTGCCTGTGGGGATTTTTTCCTGTCTTGCAGCCCCTAAAGCTGAAGGCATCTGCAGCAGATGCTGCTGTGGCTGGAGCTGGAGGCTGCTTGGGAAGACACCCACAATTTGAAACTGGGAGATGCCTCTTGGTGTCACATGTGGCTTTCTGGCTGTGCTGGGAGCCCCCCACTCATAGCTAATGGGCCCTGTTAGAGGTGCTGGATCTTACCACAGGCAGATACTGCAGCCTACAATGTAAGGGAAATATCCCAACACATGATTTTACTGGATAAAGTCCTGCTGACTGTTGAGTAGAATGGTTATGAATCTAATTGGTAAAAGCAGTAATGACCAGCTTTTCTTGTGCTTTCCAGTATTACTACAGCATCAAGGATATCAGCATTGGAGGCCGCTGTGTCTGCCACGGCCACGCCGACGTCTGCGATGCCAAAGACCCCAACAACCCTTACAGGTACCTTTTGCAAAATCCCATTTCTGTGTGAAAGCATTTGAATTACTGTTCCAAGAATGAAAGGTGATACCAGTGTTAGTTGTGTCCTGTCCTGAGTGTGTAATGGTGGCATCACTGCTGTTGGTGTCTCTGCCTTGAGAAAGAAGCAGAAACTGTTCCAAGCAAAGTAGCAAAAAATCATGCATTTTGTCGGGCTATTTCTCAGCCAGATCAGCTCTCTGGTTGAGTTTCCCTCTGTCTGGTTGGGTTTCCCTGCCCACAGCTTTGCCATCCTACTGGAGCAGAGTGTGAGAATGAGAAGGTGGGATGCTGATGTAGAACAGGGAGGTTTCCCCTCAATGTCCTGGGATTGTTCCTGAACTTATGCAGAGAAGTCTCTTGCTTCCCATGTGGCTTCTTAAGCAATGGGACATGGCTCTCATAAAGAGATGGTCTCCCATGAAACCAGAGACTGCTTCCCATTTCTACTCATTAGAACCATAGATTGGTTATGTACATATCTGAACAACTCTTTGCAAAAGAGCAAATGTATAAAGAGGTTACATTTTGGCTAATGCAACTTCCCATCTGCCCTGGCAACATGGAATGCCAAAGAGCTGCTTCAGACCATGGAAGTGTTGCTTTTAGCCATCTGTTTGCAGCTTGAATGTTGCCTTTATGAAAGGGATGGTAGATTCAGCTGGATGAGGGAAGCTTGTATTTCTTTCTCATCAGGATCATGTAGAATTTTTGGATTGTCTAAAATAAAATTCCAGTGAGTCCCAGCCAAGGTTAAAGCTGTTAAGTATTAAAACAAAGATGTATTGGTAAGCAAGCCTGCCTGAGAGTGCCAAACTCTCTGACAAAAGGAAGTTCATAAGTATTTGAATGTACAGTTCCTTGTTTTATAAGACATTTGTGTTACTGGATGCAAAGTGCACCTGTGTGCTGGGGAAAAAGGCTTCATGGGGACAAGTGAGTCTTTAACCTGGAAATGCCAGGGCCTTTCTTGGGTGTGCCAATGGCTTGGGGCTCTCTAAGGAGGGAGGGAAGGTTGAGCAAGGGTTGAGATACGTTGGATGTCCTTTTTCAGTGCCACTTCTGCTGGCAATCATCTCTGTCTCCCGAAATTCCTCCACTCTCATTTGGATGCATTTGATATCTTCATTCTTGGCCCCAGCCAAGATGTTGCAGCACATGTTGGTAAGCAGCTGTTGCATTTCACCCAGAGCAGATCACGCTGGCCTGAGGGAGAAAACATTTCCTACTTGTGTACTTTGTACAGTCAGAACAAAACAGCTGTAGGTCCTTTGGGATACAGCAGGAAAAGGTGCTGGATAAACAGATCTTCTCATGGCATTGCTGTACCCTTTAGCAAGCCCAGGAGCAGAGGCAAGTCAGCAGAAATCTGATACTTTCAGTTGAGAAAGTGAAGTGGGCACTGCTGGGCAGGATCCCTGACACAGCACAGGGGCAGCTTGGGGATATCTGTAATGCCACATCAGCTGGGGCTCAGACACACTGTTCCCCTGGGACAGGCTCAGCTACCAGAAGCTTGTCATGTCTTTAGCAATCTGTGTGGTGTGCCTTCTGCACCTGTCCTGCCTCTTGAGAATCTGATGTGTGTCAGCAGCTGGGCAAGGAAATGCAAATAAAGGGATATGGATTGGCCTGGCCCTATAAAAACCCCACAATCTCAGCTTGTTGTGGGGGGGGTCTCTGCTGCTCATTTTAGCTTCTTTCTTCTGCACATCCCCGCGTTTCTTGTGCCTGCTGCTCAGAAAGGCAGGATGAGCACTTTGATAGAGCTGAGGTGGGCTAGAACTCTTGGCAAAAACTTCAGGATGTCATGAAGCATGTCCATGAGCTGTCTTCCTGGCCAGAAATGATAATACTCATGCAACTTTGGAAGGTTGGTGTGAAGTGTCAAGCTACAGAGGCTGCACATCCAGCTGTGTTGAGCTGGCAGCACATCTGGGCTCTGTGTGAGTATTTGCAGCCACCTCAAGGCTCTCTGCACTTCTCACAGCTTTCTCTCTTTGCCCTAAATTGGAATGGGCTGAATTAAGCAGAGGGAAGGGATGTTCTCCTGGTTAAAGGTGAGCACCAGCAGGATGGGGCACAACCCTTTCTCCTGGCAAACCCTTGGAGCAGTGAGATAAGAGTCATCAGGAACCTGGCTTGGAGAACCCAGACAAGGCATGCTAACAGGTTGAGTTAGCTCAGGAGAGCCCTGCAAGGGTTCTGCATCTGTCTTAGAAGAGCGACTGTTTCTGTGGCTTCAGTGCCCTACAGACACCACAAGTGAGAGGGGAAACAACCAGAGAGTCCAGCTGCTCCTTCTGTGCCTGATGCTGAGGATAACCACCAAGACAGCAGCAGCCTGGCTGGTCAGAAGCACATCCACAGATGAAGGATGCTTTCCCACTGCTGGATCCTGGACTCCAGTTTCCCCTTTCCCATTTGGAAGGGAAAGCACCATGTGTGCCGGTAGATTTGTGCCATCTGTCAGTCTCTCTTTGCAGGTGGTTTTTTCTCCATACAGTCAGAAACAAAGGAAGGGCCTTTTTTTTTTCCTGATTGTGCTCCTCAGATGTCCCAGCCAAATCCAGATGCTGTAGTGTTTGTGTGCTGCTCTCCATTCTGCCACAGCTGTTTGCTGGAAACTGTTTAGTCTCTGCTATTGAGCATCAATTCCAGCGGGAAGACTGCGGTTTCATTTCTTACAGCAGAATGACCAGGAAATATGTGCTATGTGAACACAGCCGCTCCCTCTTCTTCCTTGTATATACTCAATCAATGAAACATGTAAATATTGTGGTTTATACACATTTGTCTGTAATTCATTAGCAGCACGGACTCGGCACAAGGTGCGGTAAAGCCGTGATAGATGAGCTCTCTGAGAGGTCATCGTAACTCTGAGCAGCAGAGACTAAATAAATACCTCCTTCTCCATCTGAAGTGAGCATCTTTACTCATGCAGTGCCATCTTCTCGCATTCTGGGAACTGAACCAGTACTTTTCAAACATCTTGAACGTTAAAGAGCCCGGGGTGTGTGGCTGGAGCCACGTTCTCCAGTCAGGGAGATTAACACTGCTCAGCAGGTTTATAAGTTCCCTGACTCAGTGACCATCTTTCTCCACACGTATGTGTATGGATCTTAATCTTGATCTCCAGCTGCTGCCATGGAAAGAAAGGATAAAATTTTGTTTTGTTGGAAGTGCTGAGTGATAGTCAGCCAGGTGAGAGGTCTGTGGGTGGCTGCATTCCACAGACACAGCCAAGGTTTGCCTCTCATTGAGACTCCCCCTAGGGTCTGCAAAACACCTGAAGAACAAAGTTCCTAGTGAATATTTCAGGGCTGTTTTCTGCCACTTAAGATCCAGCCAGGGGTTCAGTTTCATGCCTGGACTCTGCCAGCCACAGCCCAGCCTGTGAATGTGGGCAGGGACGGGGCATGACGAGCGCTGAGAGAACTGAGTGCAGCCAAGTGTTCTATGGCATCTGCACAGGAAAGGCTTGGAGCAGCACTGGGACCTTCTGCCTCTCAACCCCCCTGCCTGAAGCAAACATGCTGAGTGTGGATCCTGCTTGCATTCCCATTATTTTCATTAAAATGAGGTCACTTGTCCAGTGCTGCTGCCTCTGTCTAGCAACAGACTTGCAGGTCCCACATCCTAAAATTACACGTAGGTGGAAACTGTGGCACTCAGCTCAGTGTAGAGCGTCTGCACTCCCACACTTCACCCTGAATGACTGCTCCTTTTGTTTCTAACATTTTAGAAAAAACTACATTTATTTTTAAACACCCTGCTTTTGAATGGAAGAGCATTGGAGGAGGGAGAGATGGGAGTGGCGGACTGGCCCTGAGGGGAAATGAGTAATTGCACAGATAAAAGCTGGAACATGCTGTATTATCCATAAGTCTAATACAACAGAAAGCGTTTGTGTTGGATGGGAATCGCCATCCAAGTGGAGGTTTTGGGGCTGATGTCACTGACGTTAATGAATCACCCTTGCTTGGGCAGGGACGAGATCCATCGGGTGCCTGTCGAGATTCCTTGCCTGGCGCCTCTGGAGCCGTCTATTTACCCAGCACAGCCCTGCCTGGAGAGCAGGAGGTGCAGAGCACAAGGGAATGTGGGGCCAGCATCTGCTGAAGAATTCTTAATTCAAATTTCATGCCCTCCTCCCTGCAGCACAGGTGTACCTGGAGGAGCAGATAGCACCTGTGTGGCCCCATCCTTTTTCCATTCATGCTGTCCCTGCACCATGCTACACTTTCTCAAAAAATCAGCTTCAGCTTGGTTTCTACCACTGCCACCTCCACCATTTCACATTTTATTCCCTGCAGAGCAGGCTAGGCAGTGGCACACTGGTTTGTCCCGTATCCTTATGAAGACAAAAAAGGATGATGGTGGAGGAGAAGGAAGGGAGAGAATGAAGCTGGAATAGCAAAGTTTGGTGTTTGACTCAGAAAAGAAGAAATCAATTTCAAAGTTGAAAAAATCCTTAGAAGCCTCTTTTCCAGAGTATTGGGATTAGCAAATACCACTCATTCATGTACCAGATCAGTGACAGTGATGCACAGCAGGGTCACACAGCAGCTCCCCATCCCACACATCCCTGTCATCACCCCAACCTTGTCTGTGCCCCATTGCTGTCCCTGCAGGCTGCAGTGTGACTGCCAGCACAACACCTGTGGTGGCTCCTGCGATCGCTGCTGCCCGGGCTACAACCAGTTTCCCTGGAAGCCTGCCACCGCCGACAGCGCCAACGAGTGCCAGCGTAAGTGGGAGCTGGGCTGTCCCTTCCTGCCAAGCACAGCTCGGGGCCGTGCTGCAGACAGGCTGCTCACTGGGCTGGTGGGGCTGGTGCTGTGTGCCACTGGGAGGGCTCTGCACAGCAGGTGTTGATGTTCAGGTGAGCCTCACACAGGGAGGTCTCCAGGGTCCGTGTGGGACTTTGGCTCCGCTTGCATTCCAGTTCCTCCTGTGCGTCCAAGGGTTCGTGCGGGCGAGTCTCATTGCTCAATTCCGTCTGCAAGATGAATTAGGTTTGGATGTGTTTACATGCAGGACGTCTTTATTTGTCTAGAGAAACCTTTGGTCAGTGCAGACAGTGGAATTTCTGCTGCACTGGGAGTGTAGAGAACAGAGCTGCACCACATGGTGTCTTAGAAACGCAGGGTGGCAAAGGCTCTTAATCCTGTGAGTTTGTAAAGTCGCCTCACCTGGTGCTGGATTTTACAGCTCACCTCTATCCAGGGTGGGATAAAAGAAGCAAGAATGTTGCTCTCTAAACCAGACTACTGAAAGCCCCGTGGTGTGGTAATTTTTCTCTCTGGTCTGTACATGCCTGCACATATTTTACTTGTGACTTTGTGCCCACTGTGCTCTTCTGGTTGCAGACCAGATTTTGTGAAGGAGTTGCTGTTTCTGTGCTTTTGAATTGAAATACTTCAGAGACCTTGGGAGATCATGTAATCCCCCAGATGCATTCAGGCATCTTTTCTCATGGAAAAGCAACCCATCAGACCCGGGAGGGAGAGTTGACATCTTGAGGTGCAGCTGCTGACTGAAGGAGCTCTGAGGACAGGGGGGTTTAGCTCCCATCTCTTTGTGTTCCAGCCTGCAATTGCAATGGCCATGCCTATGACTGCTACTACGACCCAGAGGTGGATCGACACAAGGCCAGCAGGAGTCGTGAAGACAAGTTTGAAGGGGGAGGTGTTTGTATTGACTGCCAGGTAGGCCCAAAGAGTTTCTCTGGAAAAGGCTGTTGCAAATGTTTGTGTTTGTTTCTGCTGTCAGCCTGCAGTTCAGCCTCATGGGACCTCCACCAAGCCACTCTGTTACCTTAATTAGGTCTCTGCCTGCAAATCTAGTCTCTTTGCCATGGATTAAAGGAGTGTGCACCAGTAATGAGAGCAGCACTTGGGTTTCTAGACACCAGAACTGGGAGGGGCAGGTTGCTGCCCAGCAATGCCTGCCTAGTTCACAGTGCTCTGGCATCTCCCTGGATGTCTCTCTGCCCACCAAAATGCCAGTCTTCAGTCTCTGTGAAGGTGGGAAAGTAGCTCTTCCCTTTCCAAGGTGATGGTGATTGTGGCGTGGTTAATTCATGCACTGGCATGAAACTTCTGGCTGTGCTTCCTCGCTGGGAGGAAACAGGTTGCTCCTATCCTCCAAGCACAAAGTGGTCAGGACATTTTACCATCTGAAGGAAGTGAAATGGGCTCAAGGTCAGATATGAACCTGAAACTCACCCTGTGTTTAGGGGAGGATACAGTTTGCAGGAAATGCGTTGTTCCCAAGTCGGTGTATGGGAATTTTGAGCAGATTCAGGTCTTTGGTGTGCTGACGCTCCTGAGCTGCTTCCTCTGACCTGGAGCTGTTAGCAAATCTGGCAGAGGAATGTGAATCCTGCTGCCAGAGGAGCTGATACCTTTCTAACCCACTGTCTTTCAGCATCACACCACTGGCATTAATTGTGAGAGGTGCATCCCTGGATACTATCGGTCCCCTGACCACCCCATCGACTCTCCTTACATTTGCTACCGTGAGTGTGAACTCCTCAGCAGTGACATCCTACTGGACTTGGTGACACTGGGGAGGGCACTCTGGAGGGTTGGGCTGAGGCCTCAGTCAGTGACACTGCTGCTGGCTTGTCCCTCTCTGCAGGTTGTAACTGTGAGTCTGACTTCACCGATGGCACCTGCGAGGACCTCACCGGGCGCTGCTACTGCAAACCCAACTACACCGGGGAGCACTGCGACGCCTGTGCCGAGGGCTACCTCAACTTCCCCCACTGCTACCGTAAGTGGGGCTTCATATCTGGCAGCCCACAGACCCAGCAGCTGTGGGAAGGGCCGGCAGCTCCAGGTGTGGCTCTTGGGATGTCCTTTCCCTGTGTCACGTGGCACTTCTGTCCCAGGAGGAATTCTTTCAGGTGGGCTTAAGTCCACATTTGGCTTGGGTGGAAGCTGCACCAGAGCTGAGCTGCTCTGAACACAGAGTCAACAGGAGAGTCCCATTTGGCTGGAGTTCAATCTCTCACTTTTTAATGAAAGACAAGCTAAAAAGGGCTGTAATGGATTGTTGTTTAGTGGGACATCTGTGCTTTGTTCCGTGTTCCACAATTTTATTCAGCCTGTTCAGCTTTGGGACTGTCAAGTCCTTGATATTCCATCAGGATTTTTCTGGAGTGTGTGTGATGACCTGTGCAATGTGTCTTTCTCTGCACAGCTATTCCAGCATTCTCTCACAACGATACTGGAGAACAAGTGCTTCCTGCAGGACAGATAATAAGTAAGCACTGCAATTTTCTTTGATGCTTTGGCAATGCTGTTATTTCTGTTATACCTCCCATCCAATGCAAGAGTAGGTCTTCAGCTTACTGGGCATGAACATTGTGTGAGGCAGCCTTGAGTGGTTTTAGAAGAGTACAACCAGCAGATGAGCTGGGGGGAAAGGAAGTTTTATGATCCCCTTTTTATAGATGTGGAAACTCTAGAACCTAGAATGACTGTGATTTTTTTCTGGGGTCCAGGCTGTGTGGGGATGTCCCTTGTGCCCTCCTGTGAGGAACCTTCCCCAAAGGTCATGGAGGGGCTGTGGGTGAGCTGGGAGCTCTGCTCTTGGTGCCTCTGAAGGGTCATGCACAGGCAGCCACTCACTTTGTGTCACTTCCTCTGTTGTTCAGAAAGCTCATCAGTGCTCTCCTCCCTGCTCCCTTCCACCTCCTTCCTCTCTCCTGCTCACTCCTCTCAGTTCATCTACTCCCTTGTGCTTTATTCTGTCTCTTTTCCCACTGAATTCTCCCCTGTCTCATGCTCCCCAGCACACTCCAGATAACCTTTTCCTTCCTTCTGATATTTTGAAGTCTGTATCTCCCAGACAGGTTTTTGCTTTCCTGAGCTGGAATTTCTCACTTCCCTTCTCATTTCCCCACCTTCCCCTCCCTCTGCTTTTTAGGTGATGTTTGTCCTTCCCTCTCCCAGCCCAGCACCCCACACCACTGCTGTTGGTGGTGCAGGGCTGGCTCAGAGCCTCGGCACTGCCTGCTTGGAACACCCTGCCCTGGAAGTGGGAAGGTCTCAGGTGCATCTGAGCATGGAGTGACCAGAGAGAAAGCCCAAAGTTCACCCTGGTTAGCTGAAGGCTTTGATTATTCCCACACTAGACTGAAGCAGCTCTGCCTGGGCTTGTGGAAGCAGCATTTGCCTGCCCTGTGCATTGCCCTGCTGCCCACCCTGCACCTTCACAGCAGCGTGTGCCGAGTACACCCAGCCACCCAGGCGTGGTTCAGTTAAAACATTTTCATCTGCCAGGAGGGTTATGGGAGCAAATGCTTGAGCATTTGAGCTGCCTCATGGCAGCTCCTGCCATGTCCTTGTGGGACCTGAGAGCTGGAGTGACAGCTGTGTGTGGTGTCGCCTGTTGTGTGTCCCCATCCAGACTGCGATTGCTACGCGGGTGGGACAGAAGGCAACGCCTGTCGGAAGGACCCTCGGCTGGGGATGTGTGTGTGCAAACCCAACTTCCAGGGAGTACACTGTGACCAGTGTGCCCCAGGCCACTACGGACCCAGCTGCCAGCGTGAGTATGGGCAGGCAGCGTCCCCAGGCTCGCCCTGCTGGGCTTCTCCTTGTTCTCCCCTCATGCTGGGGAGGAGGAATCCCACAGCTCCACTTCCAAGTGACAAATTCCCATGACTTCTGCACTTTTGCTGTTGTTTTCCATCTAAGCTGTGTGGGGCTCTTGAGGAATGAGCTATAGGCCAAGTGTGCTTGCTGTCAGCTCTGTTCCCCCTGCTTTCTCCAGCAACTGCTCTTCTACCCCAAAGGAACAGATGCTCTGATTCCTTTCCTGGGAAGGCTAAAGACAAAAAACCTGCTTATTTACTAATGCCCTTGTTGCTTTGCAGCCTGCCAGTGCTCCAGCCCTGGTCAGTACGATGGCACCTGTGACAGCGAGACAGGGCAGTGTCTGTGCCGGACAGGATTTGAAGGGCACTCGTGTGACCAGTGTGCTCCAGGCTACTTCAACTACCCTCTGTGCCAGTGTGAGTATCTGTCCTTCACGAGCCTGGGGGGGACACACAGCCAGAGTCCTCTGGCAGGGGGCTGAGGGACTGTGGTTTTGTGGGTGTTGGGGAGAATATGTGCCATGGGCAGAGGCTAATGGTTTGAACACTTAGAGCAGCACCTCGTGTGTATCTGAGGACCCCAGGAAAGTGCCATTTTGCCATGAGCTGTGGCCCATGCTGCCAGCTGAGGTGGTCTGTGTGTGTTGCAGTGTGCAGCTGCAGCGCGGTCGGGACGCTGCCGGGAGGCTGTGACTCCGCCGGGAATTGTTTCTGCAGAGCCGAGTTTGCTGGGCCACGGTGTGAGCGCTGCAGCCCTGGGCACCACTCCTACCCCCACTGCTACGGTAAGCACCTGAACTCCAGCTCCTGCTGCTCTAAAAAACATACCTGTTCTTGTAAAGCGTTGGTGTTTCTCAATATCAAATCCATGTGGTTTGCACTGTGAATTGGGCAGGCTTGTTTTGGAGATCGTGGATCATAGCAAAGCCTGAAAGACAGAACAGTTTTTTATCAGTCACACTTCCTCATCACAACCCTGCTGTGACCTGGTGTCTCAGTTTATGCCTTTTTTGTGTGTCACTGTAGTGCATTAACCTACTAAACTACTGGGGAACATTGAATGGGCTGTAAGAGCCCCTCAGTGGCATTTTCCTGGTATGGCTATGAAAATACTTCATGATTTACCAAGGGATTAAGAAATTAATTTCTTTTCTGGTGGAAGAGTCTCATTCCTGGGGGGCTGAATGATGGTTCAGACCAGTAGTGCTTGGCCACAGATCACAGGGATCATCAGAGTCCTGCTCTTACAGCTTGCTCCTGCGATTCCCGGGGTGCAGTGGACAACAACTGCAGCCCAGTGGGGCAGTGCCGGTGCCACGGGAATTTTGCGGGACACACCTGCAGCCAGTGTGCCCTGGGCTTCTACGGATACCCCAGCTGCACACGTGAGTAACACCTTACTGCTCTCTACCACCACCTGAGAGGAGCCCGTAGCCAGACCAAGGTTGGTCTCTTCTACCAAGTAACAAGGGGAGATGGCCCCAAGTTGCACCCTGGCAGGTTTAGGTTGGGTATTAGGAAAAATTTCTTCACCAAAACAGTTGTCAAGCATTGGCACAGGCTGCCCAGGGCAGTGGTGGAGTCACCATTGTTGGGAGGATTTAAAAACCATGTAGATGTGGCACTTGGGGACAGGGTTTAGTGCTGAGGGAACAGCTGGATGATGATCTTAGAGGTCTTTTCCAGCTGTTATGATTCTCTGATCCTATCCATTTCCCTGGGCACTGCATCACTCTTGGACTATGGCTGCTGGTGCCAGGGCTGAGCAATGGCTGTGGCAGGTGCCTGCAGCCCCAGCTCCTCTGGCCAGCCCTCCCCAGCTCTGGGCAGTGTCCTCATCTCCCTCCCTGTCAGCAGTCCCGACTGGAAGCCAGATGGACTCCTATGTCTCCCAGCAAGAATTTACTGCTCATTAAAAAGTAATCCGTGATAGAATTTCCCTGAAGCAACAAAAGAGCATCATCACTCTCTTGCACAGAACTAAATGTGGACTCCTGAGCCATGCCAGCTGGCAGAACACTCCTCCCAAATGCTGATGACGGCAATATGCCTTTGAAGAGGCTGGAGGCAGAGATGAAATGGTCTCACAGGAGTTCAGTGGTCACTTTTTATGGCTCATAAAGCCATAGCCACATTGCAGAGCTGTAGAAGACCCACAGCAAGGAAAGAAAAGAACCACCTGATTTTTATCTTTTTTTAAAATCTGTTGTTTCCTGAGCAGTCTTTTGCTGTTAGCCAGTGTGGGGGTGTCAGCCTAGAATGTCTCCTCTGGCAGGGATTTGAGGTGTGCTGGCTGGGGAAGGAAGGCATGGGCAGCTCCCTGGCAGCTTGCTGACCTTTCCTGTGATAGGACCGTGGGATCTCTGTGGGGAGCAGGTTGTGTAGAAGCTGTGGAACCATTGCCCTGCCCTCACCCCACTGCCCACATCCACAGGGTAGACCCTGATGACCAAAAGCTGCTCTTGAGTGTTCGGGATTTTGTAGAGTCTGATATTTCACTGACTTTTGGGGGATGAGATCACACCCCTTCTCCTCAACCAGAACTCTTCCCTGCCTCTGAAATACACATCAGTGTATGTGAACGGGTGTGATAAACATTGAGACTTCTATTGTTTTCCTTAAACGATGGCGTGGTTTTAACCAAAAGCAAAGAATGAAAATTCTATTTATAATCCACATGTCTGACTGCTTTTGGTGAAGGTCAGGCAGATAAAAGAGGCTGTTGCTGGGAAGCCCTGAATGCCACTCCAGCAGTTCTCTGCCCTCTCTTGCAGCTTGCCAGTGCTCCCAGGAAGGGTCCCTGCACGGCACCTGTGACCAGGACACGGGGCAGTGCAGCTGCCGGCCCAAGGTGACGGGACAGCGCTGTGATAGCTGCGTGCCTGGCGCCTACGGGTTCCCCCACTGCGAAGGTAGCCCCTTTTCCCTGATCTCTTGGGACACTCCAGTCCCTTGGGTGCTGGTAAATGTGTTTATCATCCCCCAAAAGTTCTGCAAGGGGAGAAATAACCTCGGTTAGGGACAGCCAAGGGGTGAGCTAGTGCTATAAATCCGTTCTTTTACCCCTCTTTTCTAGTGGGCTCCTGTAACCCAGCAGGGTTGGAGACTGCAGATCCCTCGCTGGCCTCAGTGAGTATCAAATGAACCTACCACAACCCCTGCAGGTCATTTTGCATGTTCCACTTTATTTCTTTTCAGACCAAGTCCTTCCTTAAGCTCAGCTAGAGCAGCACACCCCATGTTCAACCACTGTTGAGGATTTGCTTGTGATTTGTGAGCAAATTCTCACCTGCTCCTTTCTCCCCCTGCCTTTCTGCAGGGCTCCTGTGCATGTCGGGCATACGTTGAAGGCCCAGCTTGTGACAGATGCAAGCCTGGATACTGGAACCTGACTCCAGAGAACCCCTACGGCTGCCTGAGTAAGGAAATGGCATTTTCACAGCCCACAAAAGTCCCCTCCATGGTGCAAGAGCCAAACACAAGCCAGTGAGCACCATCACTGGAGCACTGGAAGTGATGGCCTTCCTTCCACCTTCACCCAGAAGTGATGTGTGAAAGCTGGAGTCCTCTGGGTAACCCTCACATGGAGGGGGGGAAAGGCTGGAGCCTGGAGCTTTTTGCTTGGGATGAAACATAGGGCTCATGCAATGACTTTTGCCATTCTCAGCCCTCCCTGCAGATACTTAACTTTTTTTAGCCAAATATGCAGGAAAGGCAAATGTCTTTGGTAGCTGTGTCTTCAACAGTAGCTGTCCAAGATGAAATCTGAGCCCTTGTGCAGGGCTGCCTTCTACTTGACCAGTTCCTGGCTCCTGTTACCCCAGCCAGTGTCCTCTGGTGTGGTGGGTGCTGGCCCCATCAGGCTGATTGACCTTCTGGTTTTCTTGTTCATCTCCCTCAGGCTGCAGGTGTGACACCAAGGGCACCACCAGCGGAGTCGCGGAGTGCCGGCAGGTGGGTTTGTTCCTCTGCTTCCAGGCTCCTCTGACTGTGCTGTTTTGGGAGTGTTCAGCTCTGTCTCTCCAGCAGCTGCTGGAGAGGTCCCAGCACTGAGTTCTCAGCACTTGCACCACAGTCTGGGCTTGGATGGGAATGTGGGATTAAGACCTGTCATAAATTAGACACCTAAATATTTCTGGGTCTGTCCCAGGATGCCTGGATTTTTGTTTGCCTGCATTGTTGGGTAATTTAAGTTATCTGGCCTTATCTGGCCCACCCACACGCAGGAAGCCGTGTGGAGCATGAATCTCAGTCTGCTGCTTCTGCAGTGTCTCAGAGCAGAGCCCAAATAACTGAGGAACAGCTTAGGCATGACAAGCAACAGGAGGGAATGAGTTTCCATGCCTGTTTCTCTCCCAGGGCGATGGGCAGTGCTTCTGCAAAGCCAACGTGTGTGGGCAGTTCTGCTCAGCCTGCAAGGATGGCTACTTCAACATGGAGAATGCAAATTACTTTGGCTGCCAAGGTGAGCCCCTTCTGTGATGTGTTTGCTGAGTGAGGGGGGCCACAAGAGCTGACCCCACTGCACAGATTGACTGGTTGGTGACCTTGGAGAAAAGAGGCAAGAGATGTCCCACCTTCTGTTTTGGGTCATCGTTTTTGGGGTTGATGTGGTTAAGTGCTTTAATGGTTACTGTGGTAGTGCTGGGTTGATGGTTGGAATTCGATGATCTTATAAATCTCTTCCAACCTTGGTTCTGTGATTCTGTACCACAGCCCAGAGCATGGGCTGGGAATTACTGTGGGTCTGGAGACCTGAGGACATGCTTTTCCACTGTTGGACACAGGTCTGTCAGGCTGGGGAGCAAACAGCCAGGTGAGGTACCCCTTTGGGTACCAGAAACCGGTGTGTTTGAACCACTGGTCACATCCTTGCAGCAATGGCCCTTCCTCCTGCTGGGAGAGGGTGGGCATGGGTACGTGGGGTTGGCCACTCTCCACGGTGTCCGTGGGAGGAGGGAAAGGAGGAGATGCAGCTGCTGTGAGCCGTCCCACGCAGTGCTGGCCCGGCTGGTGGCAGGGCTGCAGCACCCGGGGTGAGGGTTTGCAGACCTTGTTCCATCAGCCGCCTGGAAATAGCTCGGCGCTGAGGTGGAAGAAGAGTCAATCCAAGCGGGGCCAGGGCCAAATATGAAAACGGATACAAAGGAATAAAAATAGTGGTCCCAGGCTCCCTGCCTGCTGGGATGTGCCTTTGATTAGCGAGCAGGAGCTCGTTAGCACGGCGGGAATGTAAACAGGCGCTTCCTGCCCACAGGCTGCCGCTGCGACGTCGGCGGAGCCCTGGGTCCATCCTGCGAGGAGCGGAGCGGAGCCTGTCGCTGCCGGCAGAGCACACGGGGTCCCACCTGCACCCAGTAAGCTGCTCCTTGCACTTTGCCTCCCACCGTGTCCTCTGCCACCAGGGGGATGGGGAGCTGTCACATCAGCCGCGTGCCTGGCAGGGATGTCCCTTCACCACTCCCTCCGGACAGCCCGGCACTGGGTAACGCTGCTCTCTTCTCCCCAGACCAGCCCGAGACCATTATTTCCCTGACCTTCACCACTTGAAATTCGAGCTGGAGGAAGGCAGCACACCAGCCGGCCGGGCTGTGCGCTTTGGCTACAACCCACTGGAGTTTGAGGGCTTCAGCTGGCGAGGATACGCGCAGATGTCCTCCATCCAGGTACGGCTGGTGCCTGCAGCCCAGCTCCCCGCAGGGAGGATGTGGCCTGATGAGGACTGATGTGCTTTTGGCACACGTCTTTCACCCCAAGTGCTCCTGAAACCCCCAAAGTCACAGGATGGCCAACATAAACAGCACAGTGTATATATAGCCTGTTTGTGCAGATATTTCCTGTAGTGCTGGGGGTGGCATAGACTGATGAGGGGAAAGATCCTAAACTGGGAATCCCATGACATCCTAATCCGTTTAGACAAAGGTGGTAGCATGGTGATTACTTACAGGGGTGTCTATAAACACTGTCTCTCAGTTTCCTTGTTCTTCTTTCAACTGACTCTGCTCTTTCCTATAACTCTACGTAACCTTTCCTCTCTTTTCCAAAAATAAGTATCTCCTCCTCAGTTGCTCCTCAGCTTGGACCTCTTGTTACCCTTCAGCCTTTGCCCTTGCTGTTAGCTGGTTTGCTAACAATGATTTATGCTAACCTGGAGTTATGTAAGTCCTAGAAGTGAAGCTGTTTCTTCTGTTGACCTTTTTTGTCTCCTTGGTGGTTTCTTCTGCATGGCCTCTGCGGAAGTGTGTGTGTGTTTGGGGATGGAGTGTAGGGCAGTGATTCTCTGACAGTCTTGTCCCATGTAAGATGTTCCTTACTCTGGTGCACGTATTTTCAGTTTTCTTTGCATTTTTGTGCTTAAGTGAAATAATGGAGGGGCTGTTTCCCACTGAATTTTAGGTAGGAACTAAGCAGTGAACTCCTGTGGGCTCCCTTGAGAAAATCCCAGCCTTAAAGCTTAAGGACGGAGCTCAAGCTCGTAGCTCAAGTGTTGCATGCAGTATTGGTGTTTGAGCTAGAAGTAGACCTTGCTAGAAGGGCTGGCACGTGGCTTTTGGCTGGCAGGTCTTACTGTAGTTTGTTATCATCAAACCCTTCCAGTTTGCTCTCCAGTGGGAAGATGGTGTGTAACTGGAGCTTTGGAGAATACAGCCCTCATTAAAAGTCTCCCTGGGCAGACCCCAGCTTTGCCCTGTAGACAGGAGGTTATTTAAGCCTAGATCTCATTGAAATGGTCAAACTTAAGCATCCCCTTAGCCGGGATCTTGCCAAGCAGTGTCCAGGCAGGTGGAGGGCAGATGTGCCATCAGTTGTGTGGTCCATTAGCCCTGCTGGCTTTTAGCCCTGCGCATTCCTGAGGACGAGGCAGCAGCTCAGTTCCCAGCCTCTTCTGGAGGCAGTTGGACAGAGCCCCATAAACACAAGAGCAGGGGTTTGGTACCTGGTGGCTGATTGCAGCAGACTAAACCCAAAAGCAGCATGCTGATAACAAAAGCAACAGCTTCCTATAACCATTCCCGTGTAATGGTGTGTGCTCCAGCACAGCTGAGCCACCTTGCTGTGCCACAGCACCTTCCAGGTGTGACCACAGCCTTTCCACCCCCTTCCACAGGCAGGCTGCTCCTCAGTGCAGGCCCCAAGTGTTCCCCCAAGGTGGGGACAGTGTCCCGAGGTGCTGTGAGCAGTAGGGTCCGTGTGCTTGTCTCCTCCTCGCACTGTGGCATGTTGCTTTGGGAGCAGTGAGCCGAGCGGCTGCGCTTGGGCTGGCAGTGTGGGTGGTGGAGGTAACTGAAGGTGTGCTCTGCTTCTCTCCCCTTTCTCTCTCCCACCAGCCCAAGGTAGTGGTGACTCTCAATGTGACCTCCCCCGACCTCTTCCGCCTCGTCTTCCGCTACGTCAGCCGGGGGCCCGCCAGTGTGGAAGGGAGGGTCTCGGTCGTTGAGGAAGGAAAGTTTAATGTTTGTGGCAACTGTAAGTGCATTTTTCACTTCTGGACTAACTCAGAGCATCCCACGCTGCGACACTGCTCCTCTGCCCCTTCTCCTGCCCCCAGGTGTGTCCGTCCCAAGTGTGCCCGTGTCAGGTGGCCGGCCAGAGCCGTGCCGTGGGCTGGCGAGGGAGGGGGAAGAGAGGCAGGCAGGCAGGCAGGTAGGGCAGGCGGGTCAGGCCCTCCCCAGAGTGGGTGGGTGCTCAGGAACTGCCCCCACAGTGATGTGTGCCCCGTGTGCTCTTTTGCTTTTTGCAGAATAAAATCAGAATCACTGTAGACGTGAAGGAGGCAGAGCTCTATCTGTTCCATGTCATCCTGAGGTATATTAATTCAGGAGGGGCCACTGTGTATGGCAAAATTACAGCTTATCAGCCACGAAGGAGAGGTAAGGATCCCAGATTGCTCTGCTTCCCTGTGCCATCGCCACCTCCTCCCCATCCCAGGCAGCCTTCTGCATCATCCTTTCCAGAAGACGCTTCCATATGGCTTTACCCATTAGTCCTGCTCTCCCAGTTGAAAGGCTGACTTGAGTTTGCAGCCCCCTTTAGTTACCAAAGCAGCAGCAAGGTGGGCTCAGCCCTGGGGCTGCACACTGAGGACTGATACCAGCCAGGCTGGTGGGAGATAAAGCTCTTGTGCAATTCCATACAACTTTCCTGGCACAGGACGAGATCACCCCAGTGCCCCAGGCAGAACTGAACTGACTTTCCACAAAACCAGAATGGGCCAAGAGCTGGGAACTGGATCCAAACTTTGGCAGCTGGATGTGGTTTTATTTACTAGATGCCCTGACGTGGCAGTCCTGCCTTTTCCTTGTGCTTCTCCCAACACTGGCTGATGGCTTCACACATGGTCTGGGGCTTGGAAGTGCCGTGGAATTACACATCTTGCACAGGCATTGCACTCCGGTGCAGTGTCCTCTTATCAAGCCACGAGCTGCTGGAGAAGAGCCACCAAAAGATGTCTGAACAGGCCTAGAAATCTGGACAGCAAATATTCTGGGAAACAGTCTGAGCAAGACTACATGGGAACACACCTGAGGCCACGGTGGCAGGTTGGCTGGTTGATTTTACCCCTTTGGATGCTACAGCCACACTGTCCTGCTGAAGCTCTTCCTCCAGACCACACATACACAGCACAAGGCTGTCAGCACTAACTGCCTAATTTATCAGTGTTTGAAGTTCTCTCCTCTGTCTTGAATTGACATAAGTTCTGCCTTTGATGTGATACGCAAGGTTTGAAATCCCAAAATTCTATTTTTCTTCCTTCTTTTTTTTTTTTTTTCTTTTTGAGAGGAAAAATGGCTTGTTTTTATGTCCAGTCATATTACACAGCAGAAGAACAAAAAGAGCAAGAGCCATGGCCATGCTTTAGGATCTCACCAAAGGTCAGGAAGTATTTAATCTGTCCTATTCAAGCAGCAGAGCTCATTTGCCTTAAAAAGTGCTTCACTTCTTGTGCAGAAGCAATGTGATTTTTCTAGTGCTGAAGGCAAGCAGCCAAACTGGTGTATCAACAGGACCCAGGAGGGTCCCAGCCTTGGGAGGCTTCAGGAATGCTGAGCCACCTCGTGTCTGGATGGAAAGGGCTTCACATGGCAAAGGACAAGCAGCCTGGAAAGAAGCTGGAAGATGTAGCTTGCAAAAGGGGAAATCTTTTCCAAGTATGGGATTTGCAGCCTGGTTTCTTCCACTCCGCCTCCAGAAGCCATCTCAGTTGGAATTGTTTATTGCATCAAAGGGATGTGAAACTTCAACCTGTCAGTAAATCTACCCTGTTGCCAGTCCAGGGAAATCTCTTTACTCCTTGCATCCTCACCTCTGCTTCCCATTTGGAGAAGTGAGGTCCCAGCCTCAGCTGATGCCAGGCGTGTCACAGAGCTACCACACATGGGAAGGGGTTATTAACCATCCCAGCAGTAGCACAAACCCTTGCTTTAGCTTCTGGCCCTGTGTGTTGTGCCTTGATGTCCATGTACCACACCAGGACAGTCAGTGTGCCACATTCTCCACTTCCTTCTTCATCTCATCTGCTCACCGTGCAGCCATTCCCGGTGAATCCCTCTCACCTGTGCTCTTCCAAAGCTCCTGAGACTGCTGGGCAGGCACACAGTCTGCTTCTAGGTGCTGTATTATGATTGCATCCATTAATGAAGAGGTTTTGGGACTGTCACATGAGCCAACAGCTGTTCAGCAGCAGCAGGATCAGGCCATTCTGTCCTGTCAGTTTAAAATAATGTCTAAATCTCGAGTGCAGAGTCTGTGGTTGGCAGGAAGAAAGGCAGGAGCACACCTTGGGGGCCTGAAAGTTTGTCAGAAGACAGGTATCTTCCCTGTGGAGCTGGGGTCAGAATTTCCCTGGGGAAAAATGTATCTGGGCAGTTCTTTTTGTCTGTCTCACAATTAACTTCACAGATGAGTTCTTTCCTTTTCTAGCTGGCAAAACGCTCCTTGGCTTGCAGCATTCTGTGCTTTGCAGTCTGGGGATGCAGAGCACGCTGTGAGAGCTCTGGATTTGCATTAAGGATTGCAGTGATTTATATTTATTTCTCCCAATAGGCTGTTGATCAGAATGAGAGTGGATGTCTCTCTTCCAGGACAGTGTGGGATTGTAGTGCACCGAGAGAGTGGGAACCTGTCACTCCCCACTGCACTGCAGAGCTGCTTCCCTGAGCATAGCCTCCCATGTCCAGCCCCAGGTTTTCCATTCCAGTCCCTTCACAGCCTCTCATCCCTCCCATTCCAGGTACAGAGCAGACCAAGCAGATTGTCTTTGCTCCCAGCACGGAGCCGGCCTTTGTCACTGTCCCCCAGAACAGCTTCGGGGAGCCCTTCGTACTCAACCCCAACACCTGGTCTCTGGTTGTTGAAGCACAGGGTGTGCTGCTGGTAAGGCCCCGTGCTCCACCCACTGTGGGGGCTTCAGGAGCTCCCTGGGGCCAAGTGTCCCAAGCATAACACCTCTCCCATCTCTCCTCCTAGGACTATCTGGTTTTACTGCCCAGCTCGTACTATGAAGCACCAATCCTGCAGCTGAAGGTCACAGAGCCTTGTGTCTATCAGCCAGCCCCTGAACAAGCCACCCAGAAGTAAGGATCTGCACATCTTTGTGCTGTGTGGGGCTTGCTCAGCTCCTCTTGGCCTGGGGTTAAGGAATATACACAGTCCACACTCCATGATGCAGTAAAATTGCTTTGTAGAGTGCTTGGCTGTGGCTGATAAAGCTTGTGGAGCCTGCACTGGTCCAGAAAGGCAACCCATAGATCTCCTCATCCATGACACAGCCAGTCTGTGTTTTCTCATGGACCCTGGAGGTCCAGCTCACCCAGAGGCACCTCTCTGCTAGGCTGGGCTCCCAGTGCCAGGTTGTGGGTGGGTGGGTGCACTCAGAAATGGCTGCCATGAGTAGGTTTTGCTGGACTATTTAAAATTAACAAAGTGTGGTAGTGTTTGGTCAGTCTCAGTGCATCTCTTTGCCCAGAACCTCTCTGTCCATGTTGGCAAGAAGGCTGGCTGGGCTCTGGACACTGTCTGTCCCATCCACCATAGTAGTGGTCCCCAGGACAAAGCCCATTGCAAGGGGAGAAGCTTTTTGTTGTTACTGCTCTCCCTGGTCCTGTAATGCCCAGTCTCTTGCTCCCCTCTGACCAGAGCTGCTCCTTGGTCCTCCTGATAGACCAAACCTTTCTGCAGACTTGGCTGGGCCAGGCTGTGTGGGTGCTCTCAACTTTCATAATCATGATTCAACTTTCTGTACTTCACAATTTTTTTCTGTGCGTTTCCAGCTGCCTCTTGTACAAGTACCTGTCCGTGGAGGGCTTCCCTGCCGTGCCAGGGGTGGATGCAGTGTGCAGGCTGGACAACCGGCTCCCCAGGCTGTGTCCCACGGAGCAGCTCACCCCCTCCCACCCCCGGATGGCCACCTGCAGTGGCAGTGATGTGAGTGGCACTTCTGTTTCATCCTTCTCCCAGCCACTGCAGCGCTCACCCTCCTGCCCTCCCTGCCTGGGGCTGGGCAGAAGGTGAGAGAAGGCCTTTACACCCATGCAGCTGTGTGCTTGTGTGCCCTGTTTGAGGCACCCAAACCCAGAGTCTCACATGCAAAGGTTCACAAGGTTTTGATGAGATTGGTTGCGTTGTTCCCTGAGCTGCAGAGGAGGCTGGTTTGTAGCATGGGCATCCTGCACACATTCCCTCAGTCATCCCTCTCTCCTCCAGGTGGAAGTGCAGCTGTCCCTGCCCCTGGCCCAGCCTGGGAAGTACGTGCTGCTGGTGGAATATGCCAACACCAACGCCCTGCAGACAGTGGGCATCGCCGTGAGCTCGCCACACTCAGCCACGCAGCAGGGCACCTTCACCTTCTACCCCTGTGCCTACAGGTAGGGGCACCTCAAGGGAGAAAGGGTCCAGTTCTCTGCCATGGCAAGGACAGCCTCCCCTCCAGGTGAACTTTCTCAGGTTTATCACATAAACAGAGCAAGCTTCGGTGTTGTCCGTCTAAGCTCTGTGTCCAGACTCATTCTAGCTGGACACAGGTTTTAGTGGCTGGCTTTCCTATTCAGGGAAGTGTGTACCTGCCTCTGCCAGGAGATAATCTCTTGCATCTGTTTACAGCTGGATGTGTTGGTAGGGACCTTGACTTAGGGAGTGACCTACAGGCAGGTTTATTGGAGACTGTCTGACTTCAGACTGCAAACTTTGCAGTAGGAAACAAATGTTTGGGGTGTCCTTGGAACTTTGCTCTTTCGAGCAGCCAGAAAAAACAACAAAAGATTTCCAGGGACTTTGTGTAAATCCCCTCAGGACATAGAGCTGGCAGGAGAAGAAATGGGTCATGACCCTGTGCAAGGCTGGCTTCAAAATGTGTGTTTCTCTTACAGTTTCCTTTGTCGAGGGATTGCTGTGGATTCCCAGAGTCAAATGGCAACTTTTGAACTCACCTCAGAGGCCACTGTTCGTTTCACCTCTGATCTGGCTGATTTCTTCCTGGTAAGGCTCCCTCTGAGGGCAGCTCTGTCAACAGCTCACAGGGACCCAGCCTGTAGAAGGGTTTTCTGGTCCTGTTTGGACAGGATGGACAGACATGTTTGGACATATCTGTGTCATGACCAGTCCAAGTGGAGAATGTGGGCAGTGGGGAGTTTTGAGGTAGACCATGGGACTGGGAGTGGGGAGGAGGTGGGGAGAAGCAGCTGTTCTTGCAGAGAGAGCTCTGTAGCAGTGGGGCAGTTCCTTTTTTATCTTGAAGGCATTCCTTGTTTAGCCAAGGATAGAAGAATCCCATCAACATGTGGAGCTTCTAAATGCCATAAGGCTCGTGCCAGGGAATGAGGGGCAGTAAGCAGAGGTGTGGCTACCATGCCTTGGCTGGAATGCCTGATGGCTGGTGGGCACAGGGACTGCTGTGGCTGCAGTGGCAGAGACTGTCACATAACCAGGTGTCTCTCTCTGGTGTGGCAGCACAAAGTGTACCTGATCCCTGCTGCACAGTTCACCATGGAGCTCATCGAGCCGAAGGTGCACTGCATCAGTGTCCATGGCACCTTCTCATCCAACAGGTGAGAGTCTTGGGTCCCCCTTAGCTTTAGCATGAATGGGACTATTTCCAAAAACATTTGCTTGTCCCACTTCCCTCACATTCAGAGACTTTTTAAGTTCTTGATGAAGAAATCTGTAGCTGAAGTGAAGCTCCTTGCTTGTGTCCTCTGAGCATGGACTGGGAGTCAGACTGATGGTCCTGTACCTGAGCCCCACTCTGCCTCCTGGAGCAGACATCAAGTGTCATCCCAAATTGGCATTCCTATGCAAGACACTTGCTGTATCCAGATTTCTGACACTGCTTCAAATAAATATTTGCAGAGGAATTAGCTGGTGCCAGGCTCCCGTTCTTCCTGCTGAGCCTGTACCCCAGAGCCCCAGGGGTGCTGGTAGTGAGCTCTCCCTCAGCAGGCACAAGTTGCAATCCAGCAGGAGTTACAGGGTGTGCTTCCCTGCCAGGACCCAAGAGCCACTCTTTCTTTCTGGAGGTACTCACATCCTGTTTACTCCTTGTTTTTCAGCAGCTCCTGTGTCCCCTCAAGGTTCCTGAAGCTTTCTCAGTCAATCATTTTGGAGGGGGCCCAGGCTCTGCCCATCGCCCCAGAGGTGCCCCTGGCTCAGGCTGTCCATGTGGCTCCAGCTGGGGTGCCAGTGGAGCCTGCTCCTCCTCCTCCCACAGCGATGGACCCCACTGCAGAGCTCATCCTCCTGCAGTCCCCACAGGTAGGGGCACAGACATGGGTTGGGCTGGTTTGCTGGTGCTGTGACACTAGACCACTGAGACAGGATGAAATTTTCCTTACCTGTTGATAAATGCTTTATCAATTAGCATTTTCAGAATTTAATCTGAGCTTTAAACTTCTCCCTGAACCTGTAATTCCTGTGGACTTACCTGTCTTGGCTTTATTCAACCTTGGGATCAGGTGGCAGCATTAGAGGGGAGAGAGTGTGGAGGCATGGAGGGCTTGATTCACTGAATTCTCAAGACCTGGCAGTTGTGCAATAAGAGCACAAATCTATGCAATAATTAAAAAACATCCCAGGTGTGGGTGCAGGTCTCAGACATGGATTTTTGTCTGTGTTCTCCCGTTTTGGGGCAGGCTGCAGTGGTGTTCAACAGCCGGATCCAGACCCTGGGACGCTACGCCTTCATCCTGCACTTCTACCAGCCCAACCACCCCACCTTCCCCGTGGAAGTGCTGATCAATGGTGGGCGCATCTGGCAAGGTGAGAACAGCAGGGACCTGGGGAAGCTGCTGGTTGGCAGAAGCCCTGGAAGTTTTCCATGCCAGAGGATGGCTGTGGGTTCTTTAGGGATTGCAAAAATGGAGCAAGACTGACTTAATCCGTCCAAAGTGGGAGGATGTGATGGGGACTCAAGGGACATGTGAGACCAACACATTTGTTGTCTTTTCAGGTCAGACCAATGCGAATTTCTGCCCACATGGCTACGGTTGCCGGAGCCTGGTGGTTTCTGAGGACCAAATCATCCTGGATGTTACTGATAATGATCTGACTGTGGTTGTTCGAGTGCCGCAGGGCAAGCAGCTGTGGCTGGTGAGCCTCTGTCCAGGAAGCCTCCAGGGCATGCTGGGCAGGCTTCAGCAAAGGGTTTTTCATTGGATTTTTGTCACTGTATGACCACAGGAATGCTTCCCACCATCACTCAGCCTCTGAACCACCCTAGAAAGTTGCAGTCTCCAACCTTAGTGGTGTGGAATTGAGGGCAGAATTTACAGGGGCAGCTTCTGTATATGACAGTGTCCTTCCTTGTCTGGTTTTGATATCAAAACCAGGCAGAGATTGAAGCTGTTACTTTGCATACATAGTTTGTGATAATCCAGAATAAGCCTAGCAATATCTTAAACGTGCATAATACTGTTTGTTCAGGCAGGCCTCATCATGAGAGTAGGTAGCCCTTGTTCTCAGGCAACAGGGCTAGAAGATTGACCAAAATTTGGATAAATGGCTGAAAGAGAACTGGAACCCAGGTGCCTTCATGTGTAGAAATTTCAGATGATAAAGACTTGCATCCCTGCTGAGGCACAGCCAGTGTTGTGTGAGTCTGGGGATATTCAGTCTGGTTTTAGACCAGTGAATTTGTGCTGTTCCTCATGTGGAGCTTTAGGTTAGATGGAACCTGATGGTCAGACCTCAATGAAGAGGTTACTCCTGGTCTTTGAGGTATTTAGTGTGTTATGTTCTGTCCCAGCAAGGCATTAAAGGTGCATTTGGAGTAATTTTGGATGGTGTTTGTCTGTCGGAGCTAAGAGCCTGGCTCACCCAGCTCGCTCTTGCTTTGCAGGATTACATCCTTGTGGTGCCTGAGGACAGCTACACCTCCCAGTACCTGCAGGAGGAACCCCTGGACAAATCCTATGATTTCATCAGCAGCTGTGGCATCAACAGCTTCTACATCAGGTGAGCTGCTTGGCTTTGGGTGCCTGCTTTGCTGTCCACTGGCTGCACACTCCTCAGGGAGCAGCACCCCTTCCCTTCATGTGTGGCAGGGAGGGGGCTGCTGGAGGTTTTCCTTCTGTTGAGCAAACATGGGTATTTGGGAGCTCTCAGTGCCACAGGGCTCTCCCTCCCGTGGCTGCAGGAGATGCTGGCTTTGGGGTGCTGGGGAGGCTGTGGGGATGTGCAGCACTGACTCCTCCCGCCTTCCCCTGCAGCCCCAGCAGCTCCTCGAGGTTCTGCCGCGACTCTGCCATCTCGCTGTCCCTCTTCTACAACAACGGGGCGCAGCCGTGCCGCTGCCACGAGGCCGGGTCACGGGGCAGCCAGTGCCAGCCCTTCGGGGGACAGTGTCCCTGCAAGTCCAACGTCATCGGCCGCGAGTGCTCCCGCTGTGCCACCGGCTACTGGGGCTTCCCCAACTGCAGGCGTGAGTTCTCCCGCTGCGCCTGCCCGGCGCTGGCTCTGTCCATTCCCCACGCTTGCCTCGGGTTCCTGGGTCTGGTCTCCCAAACCCAGCCTCTTTCTGCCCCTTGCAGCCTGTGACTGCGGGACACGTCTCTGTGATGAAGTGACAGGGCAGTGCATCTGTCCTCCCCACACCCTGAAGCCGGAGTGTGTTGTCTGTGAGCCCCAAACCTTCGGCTGCCACCCCCTCATCGGCTGTGAGGACTGCAACTGCTCCCAGCCCGGCGTGCAGGAGCTGACAGAGCCAGGCTGTGACGTGGACAGCGGGCAGTGCAGGTGAGGGAGCCCATCCTGGCGCCGGGGACATCTGGCAGCATCCCTGGTCCCTGCTGGAGTGATGGGACAGCTTGGCAAGCTGAAGGGAGGGAATGTGCAGAATGGGGGTGAGGAAAGCTCTGAAAGCTCTTCTGGCTCTTGTGTCCACCCAGGTGCAAGCCCAACATCATCGGGCGACAGTGTGACCTCTGTGCCCCTGGCTACCACCACTACCCCGAGTGCCGGCGGTGTGACTGCCACCAGGCTGGCACCGAAGCGAGCGTGTGTGACCCGGTCACGGGGCAGTGTCACTGCAAGGTCAGTCCCTCAGGGCCTCCATGTGGTGTCTTTCTCCTTCAGGCTCAACTCTCCTGCTCTGGCAGGGACTGTGTGTGTGCCCAGCCTGCCAGAGGGAGCAGGGAGGCACAAGGAATGTGCCTGAGCTGTGCCTGAGGCCACTCAGGAATGTGCCTGCCTGAGCTGCAGCCAGCCTGTCCCATGGGGTAGTGGGTTCAGAGCACCCTGGAAAGCTCTTACCTCCTCATCCTTCCTGGACATGAAGGTTCACTCTTTGGCTGTCACTGGGGGAGATGGCCAGTCTGAATCCAGCCCTGTGTCTGAGCTTGTTGCAGGTGGAGCTGTCAGCCCTATTTGGCTCCATGTCAGCAAAGTAACTCAAACAGCTTCTTGAGTTGCCTGCTCCAGCCTCTTTGTAGAGCTTACAAGTGCTTCCTCTAGGAGAATCTAATGTTTGGTGGGTGCTGTACAAGCAAACCTGTTTGGGGGACTGCTTTAACATCTTCCAGCACCACAGCATTGTCCTTTGATCACTCAGACAGCCATCACTGAGGCCTTGTGAGAAGCTCCTGAAGCTGTTGAGCTTTGCTTGTCTTTCAGGAAAATGTGGAGGGCCTGAGGTGTGACCAGTGCCGCCTGGGGACATTTTCTTTGGATGCCACCAACCCCAAGGGCTGCACCAAATGTTTCTGCTTTGGTGCGACCGATCGCTGCCGCAGCGCCGAGAAGCACCGAGCTGAGGTGAGAGGGGCTGGGGGCCACCAGAGCCTGCAGGTCAGGTGTGTTCCCATCCACCTGGCTCCCTGCTGCCCTTGAGTCTCTGTCCTGCATTATTAATCCTACTGAAGATACACTGTGAGGAGGGTTATCTGTGACTCCCTGTGCCCCTCTCCTGCTTTCAGCCCCTTTTCCTGGTCTCTGGGGTCTCATGTGGTGGGCGGGGGTGATGATCAGCTTTCCTATGGCTTCATCAGGATGCATGTGAGGTGTGAGCCTGCCTGTTATTCCCCTTTCTGCTGCTCTGGGTCCTGTTCTTCTGGAGCATCAACACCCAAATGCTTTCTGTAACTCCACTAGAAGACCCACAGTTGCTCTTCCCCTCCAGTTTGTCGACATGAATGGGTGGCTCTTGCTGAGCAGCGACCGCCACGAAGTGCCGACAGCTCTGAGCCCACGGGAGCAGCTCGTCACTGCTGACCTCAAAAACCTCCCAGATGCCTACCAGGAGCTCTACTGGGTTGCACCCAGCTCCTACCTTGGGGACCAGGTAAGAGAATAGGGAACCACCTTGACCTCACCAGCAGCCTGACATGGAGGCACTGCTCACACTCCAGTTGAGCACACTCTGTCTTGTCTCAGTGGACTTGCAGCAACGTCTGGGATTTGTCTCCCTCAGGTTTCCTCCTATGGAGGGCACCTTCGCTATGAGCTGCACTCCAACCCTCGCAGGGGCGACGTGTTCATTCCCATGGAGTCCCGGCCAGACGTGATCCTGAAGGTGCAGCCTGAGAAATTCCCTGGTGCTCCCTGCTAGTGCAGGAGCAGGATGAGGTGATGACTGACACTTTCCTTGCTTTTCCCAGGGAAATCAGATGAGCATTATGTTTCTGGAAGGCGCCTACCCGTCCCCAGGGGAGGCTCACAAAGGCCGGCTGCAGCTGGTGGAGGTGAGCTTGCACACAGAAATGAAGTGCTCTCATAATGCAGGAAAGAACAAGACCTCATGCAGACAGAGGGACAGTTGCTTTGAGCTCAGCATCTAGGTGCTGCAGGGCTGATGCAAAGGGGAAAGATTCCAGCAGCAGGGATGTAGAGGCTGGGCTGGATGTTCAGGTGCCTGTGCTTCCTGCCAGTAATGTCAGCTCTCCTCCCACCAGGGTAACTTCAGGCACACAGAGACTCACAACCCTGTGTCCAGAGAGGAGCTCATGATGGTGCTGGCAAACCTGGAGCAGCTGCAGATCCGAGCACTCTTCTCCCAGCTCTCTTCCTCCGTGTCCCTGCACCGTGTGGTGCTGGAGATGGCAACAGACACAGCCACAGGCATCCGTGCCAGCAACGTGGAGCTGTGCTTCTGCCCAGCTAACTACCAGGGAGACTCCTGCCAGGTAAGGGGGATCTGTGCTGTTCAGTCACAGGGGTCACACAGTCATGTTTTGGGTACCAGCTGCCTCCAAGCTGGCTCTTAAAGGCTTCAGTTGAAGTGACAGCTTGGCTCGTTCCAAAGGAAGGAACGTTTCTCTGTCACAACGCCATGCACTTGGGAGAGGCACAGAAGTTTCATCTGCCTTCTTGGAAGGGACATGATGGGGAAATCATTCAGGTGTTGCAGTACCTTGGAATGGGTCCTTCTCTCTGGCCAGTTCTCTCCTGGTTAAAAGGAGCAGGGAGGAACTGCACCGAAAAATCTTCATCCTTGCTTATAATCTTTTCTCCATCAGTACAACCCAGTGGGAATTCTGTCATGGAAACTAATTTAGTTTCTTTGCTTTTCCCAAAAGTATCAGGCTGTTTTTCAGATCTCTGCCTTTTTCTGCCCCCTCAGGAATGTGCTCCAGGTTACTACAGGGACACCAAGGGGCTCTTTCTGGGAAAATGCATCCCCTGCCATTGCAATGGCCACTCAGATCAGTGCCTGCCAGGCTCTGGGATATGCCTTGTAAGTAAACAGTGGGACAGTGTGATATTTTGGAGTTAAGAGGTCTGTAGCATGTGATTCAAAAGCTCTTTACATACTGACTGGGCTGGCAGAACCATACCTGAGTCAGAGCATTGGCTTCACTGTTTCAGTGGAGACCCTGCTCAGGGTCAGCTTAGGGTGCAAGGCAGTTGTGGGAGAGGGGAAGGGCTGAGGCATCCTGATGGAGAGTTTTTAGTGCATCCACCATTCCTTGTTGTCAGTGCTGAGCCCAGGGCTTTCCTTTTCCTTGCAGAACTGCCAGCACAACACAGAGGGAGACCACTGTGAGCGATGCAAGGACGGCTACATGGGCAGCCCCTCTGCCCAAGAGCCCCTGCAGTGTGTTGGGTGCCCATGCCCTCTTTCAGTTGCCTCCAACAAGTAAGCACCTCAGGATGGGATTGCCTGTTTGGCCTCACTGTTTAACCTCTGGAACCACGCTGTGCCCCACCAGGGCAGGTGTCCCAGTGCCAGCCTTGTCCTTGCCCCCAGACCATGTTCATGGCCTCTTCCCCACGGCCCAAACAACCCACAATGAGTGAGCAGCTCCCCTGGCACCACATCAGGAGTAACTGCTCCTCCCTGTGTCCCCATTCTCATTTCAGTTTTGCTGTTGGCTGTGTCCACAAGGGTTCCAACATGCAGTGCCTCTGCAAGCCAGGCTACGCTGGACCAAACTGTGAGCGGTAAGGGAGTGGCAGCCGTGTTTGGGGGGCCTCAGACACTAACCCTGTACAGCCACTGCTGTGGCAGAGAAGCTGTCTGCTTAAGGACTGCAGCAAAAACAGTTGGCTCTGCCCCTGTGTGCTTTGTTCTGCCAGCATTTCCCTCAGTCCTTTTCAGCCTGCAAATACCCAGCTGCTGAAATCCTGTTACCGTGGGTGTGTGACTTAGGTGTGCTTTGCCATGACTTGCAGCCTGTGATAAAGGCACCTTTCTGAGTTATCACGAGGCAAAACACTGAGATCCCTGAGGGCTGCAGCAGTTACAAGTGTTGGATGCTCACACCGTTCCAGTTGTGCAACTCCAGTGCACGGTGCAGGCGTGAGCCGCAGGATCCTCACTCCGTTGTAACTTGTGTTTCTCCAGGTGTGCCCCGGGATACTACGGCAACCCCCTGGTGATTGGCAGCTCGTGCCAGCCCTGTGACTGCAGTGGGAACACGGATCCCAACATGCTGTTCAGCACCTGTGACTCCCTGACAGGCGCCTGCTCAGGCTGCATGCACCACACGGCCGGCCCGCGCTGCGAGCTCTGCGCACCCGGCTACTATGGGGATGCCGTGGTAGCCAAGAACTGCACACGTGAGTGGGGCTGGCAGCCAGCCCAGGGGCAAGGGGAGCACTTCCCAGCACTGCTCCTCTCTCTCTGAGGAACAGCAGCCCTAATGCAGCTTGCAGAAGGGGCCATGGGAATAAGTTGTTGTGAGAAGCAAATGGAAAGAGGCTCTGTCTTAACTTTGACTGGTAGATAAGGGGGAAAGAGGCTTCCCTGTCAGCAGTAAGTGTTGTGAGTGGCTGACAGGCTCTTCAGTGTAATACTGGCTGTATTTTATCCTGGCAGAGTGCAACTGTTCGCCTTGTGGGACTGACTCCTGCCATCCACAGACTGGCCAGTGCTTCTGCAAGACTGGAGTGACAGGCCAGCACTGTGACCGCTGCGAGGTGAGGGTCACCTGGCTGCTGGGATGGTGCCTGTCCATGTCATGGGGATGGGGACAGCCCTGGTGTGTCATCCCCCAGGCCTGTGAGCAGAGCAGGGCTGGCTGCCAGCTGGTGAAGGCTGCATTTGCTCCAGCTGTACTGTACATGGCAAAAGCCGATTAAAGATCTGGCAGCAAGCAGTGGAGGCATCAATTGGGAATCTGCAGTGAACGCCATATTCCTCAGTGATCCAGCTTGGGCAAGGGCAGGTTCACAGGGCAGTGCCATGATGTGTCTGTGTTCTCGCTGCAGCTCCACATCTTTATCATGTTACTTTGAGTTTTGTGGCTCTCAAAACACACCCAGAAAGGAAAGCCTGGGTCCCCCATCACTGACCCAGGAGAGAGGCACACTTGCTGACCAGGGCATCCTTGTCCTGCTTTTCCCTAGGAGGGATCCTACGGCTTTGAGGGATGCTCGGGCTGCCGGAGGTGTGACTGTGACGTGGGTGCCGTGGGGAGCAGCTGCCACGTGCAGAGCGGCCAGTGCAGCTGTCTGCCTGGCGTCAGCGGCGCGCGCTGCCACCAGTGCGCCCCGGGCTACTGGGGCTTCGGCCAGCACGGCTGCACAAGTGAGTGGGGGGTCCCAGCCAGGGACACTGGGACAGGGCTGTGCTGCTGGTCCAGCTGTTGAAGGCAGAAAACAGCTGGCAGCTGTCTGAGGGCCTGTACACGTCGCTGCATTGCGCAGGGAAGCCCTGGCAGCGGCGTGTGGGTGAGCACAGCTGGAATAAAACTGCTCCTTCCCCTCTCTCCAGAGTGGTGAAAGCACAAAATGATTCTCTGTTACTCAACCCTGCAGAGTGTGAGTGCAGAGGGGGCTCCTGTGACCCTCGCACTGGGGAGTGCACGTGCCCCAGCGGGCTCACGGGGAAGCAGTGTGACGTCTGCCTGCGCGAGCACGAGGTCCTGGTGGCAAACGGCCCTGACAGCATGAAGTGTGAAGGTCTGTGTCCCACTGTCCTGGGGAAAGAGGGGAGGAAGCCCAGGAGAGGGCCTGTGCTGACTGCTGTGTTCCTCTGCAGTGTGTGACAGCTGTGTCCTGCTCCTGCTGGAGGACCTGCAGAGCATTGAGATGTCCTTCCCGTCCATCCGCGGCCAGCTGGTCACCCTCAACGCCAGCTCCATCGCCTGGGCTCGCCTCCACGGCCTCAACGGCACCATAATGACCATTGCTGTATGTGGAAGGTTTCACATCACCTCCTGCCCATGTTCCCTGGCCAGTTGGCCTGATTTAGCCTCTTGTTTTTTTTTTTATTTCCTAGAACCAGCTCCGTGAGTACCACCGAGCCATGAGCAGGGTCAGGCAAAGGGCTGATGAGCTGGAGGATGAGAACATGGACCTCACACAGGACCTGAATGCACTGCAGCACAAAGTAGGGTATTTCTCCATCTTTCTTTGCCAGAACACAAGTCCCCCTTTTACCAAACCAAGGGCTTTGAAGGCTGTGGGGAGCTTAGTTCAGACAGGTTGGATCTTCTGCTCGACCAGAGCTAAGTTGCAGTGTTATGTGCTCGAGCTGGATTACCTGCTTTTCTCCCTTAGAGAGCTGTTAAACATCTCTTGATAGTGGTAGTTTTTGATTTACTGCTTGCTTTTGAGGTGGCTACAACTTTAAGCAGTAAAAGTAAATTCAATCAAGTATCATTTATAGAAGATATATCTATCATTTATAGAAGGGGCATACAGGTAAGGAACATAAAACATTTGGGTCCATTATGGATGGAATCTATATCCAGTCTAAAACCTAGTAGTTGTGTCTTCAGAGAACTTAAAAAGTGAGCAAGGTTTGATTTGATTTGATTTGATTTGATTTATAAACTGCTTAAGTGCTTCTAATCTTAGGGAGAGGGAAAAATCTCCACTTGATGACATAGCTCCCCAGAGAGCTGCAAAGACAAACTGCCCCTGTGTGTTACCAACAGCCAGACTGCAGCCCCTTGTCTCTTGATCAGGACCCAGGTGTGCCTGGCTCCAGGCTTTGGGGCTTGTCCTGAGTTAAGAGCACAGAACAGTGCTGAACTCTCTGGTGTTGGGATTGTTCCAGTGTCCAGAGCTTAGTGCATTGGAGCTGTATTTAATACTTGTGCTTCTCTGAAGGTGCTAAGTAAGATCATCCTTCAGTGCATTGTAGGACAGCAGCATGGGGCAGGCTCGTTCAAGGACCTCACAAGCTGCACATTCCCAAGCCTTGTGTGCCTTTTGGGAGCAACACATCTGACAAATCACATGAAATACCATCTCATACTCAGGCTAAACCAGTGTTTTTGTTGCAGATGACCATGACTCACAGAGAGGCGAGTCGTGTTGAGCAGCACACGAGGGACATGTACCAGAGGGGGGAACAGCTCCTGCTGCACATCCAGAGCATCCAGAGGGACATTGCAGGCATGTCAAGAAGGGTCTTCACTTCGGGGTTTTTTCACTGTCATATGTCATGCTCTTGGTTTCAGCCACTGCCAAGTACTGCAGTGCTTTAAAAAAGCCATGGAGAGAGCAAGGGAAAATGCAAATTAAGATCCCTGCAGAATCCCAGTTTTTACTCTGACCAGGCTTATTGTGAGTCTCAGCTGCTTGGCTAAACACAAGTCTGGGGAAAAACCAAATTAAACTTCCACAAATGTTACTAAAATGCATTAAACAGGGGCAGTCTTCACTGCAGCTTCAGGAGAGATTGAGCAAAACAGAGTGGCTGGATCTGGGAGAGGAGACAAAGCCAGAGACGGATGCTCAGGATGTAGTGTGTGTTACTGGTGGTGCCAAGGAGGCAGAAACATGGGGCACTGCCTCTGGGTGATCTCAAGCAGTTTGCTGCCTGGAAGCTGTCCGTGGTCTGTGAGGAGAAGGACCTGAGGGAATTGTGAAGGACCTGGTTTGGTCAGTGTGTCAGGGGCTGTGGTTTCTCTGCAGACCTGCTGCGGCAGATGGCCAGGTTCGGGGCAGCGAACGCCACCACCACGTCCAGCGAGGAGCTCCGGCAGAAGATGGCTGAGGTGGAAAGGATGCTGAGGGAGATGAAGGAGAGGAGCCTGGGAGCCCAGGAAGAGCTGGCAAGGCGTGAGCACGAGGAGGCACAGAAGTGTGAGTCCAGCTCAATGGCCCAGGGCTGCCCAGATCCTGCTGGGTCTGGCTTGGAGCTCACACAGACACTGCACATCATGGTCGTGTTTAGAGAGCACTGTTAAAAACCAAGCACCTCAGCAATTTTAAAAGGAGTTTCAGAGTCCCCTGTGACACTCAGCAGGATAATTTGTAGTTCCTTTTCCCTTAAGGCAGAACTAACTGGGTAGTTCTGTTTGATGAACAAAAATGACAACACTTAGAACCAGGAATCACCATTATTATGTGATGTATTCACACCACACATGGATGGGAATAAATCACACCATGTTTCTTACTATTTGCTGTCCCCATTAGAGTAACAGCCAGCTGCCAGCACCCACAGTAGCTGTGCTGTCCTGGGGGCATCCTTGCAGGAGTGAGAGCAGTGAGCCCAAGCAGGGATGCTGGCACTGCAGGAAGAGAACACTTCTGATTAACAGGCCCTGTCAAAACAACTTGGCAGCTAAAAGCTGGAATTACAAAGTGGTTCTTGTTGGAAATAAGTAATTTTTCACAGTGGAAGTAATCAAGGTCTTAGGTGGGGTTGCTCCATCATCTGGAGCTTTTCAGGCATGGCTGTGTCTTCGAAAGAGATCCCATCTCTCACCAGCATTGAGGGTTTGGAGACAGTCAGGGGCAAGATCATGTGCTATCTAGGCTGAGAAGGAGGGAGGGATGGAAGGTGGTCACTTCTGGCCTTGATACGTGCCTAGTGAGAGCAGGAGCCAGGCTTTAGAGGCACAGAAAGAGTCTGTTTAGCACAGGAAGGAGAACTGAGTTGTCATCCCCCCCTCCCCAGTGCTGCACCGGGTGAGGAGCGAGCTGCACGCCCGCTGGCAGTCCAACCAGGACCTGGTGAGCAGCATCCAGGAGCGGCTGGCCCAGCACAGCTCCCAGCTCATGGATCTGCGCGATGCCCTCAACGAGGCCGTCAACAAAACCAGGCAGACAGAGGACTTGAACAGCCTGAACCAAAACAACCTGGAGGAGAGTCAGGTAGATCTTCACCACATTCCTGGCCATGCAGTGAGGAGTGGCTGTCCCAGCCCTGCTGGTCCCTAACCCTGACTCTTTGTGTCCAGCAAAAGAGCCAGGAGCTCCAAAAGCAGCATGTGCTGGTGCAGGAGACCCTGCAGATGGCCAAGGACGCCCTTGCCCAGATCTCTGACTTCCTGCAGATGATGGAGCGTGCAAAGGAGGTGAGTGTCAGAGACACTTTGGCGTAGGCAGAGGGAGGTGTGGCAGTCCTCAGCAGTGACAGGTGTCCTTGCAGGCGTACGAGAAGCTGGCGGCGCTGCTGGATGGGGCGAAGCTGCCCCTGACCGAGCGGGTCAAGAAGTTCTCCCCGGCCAGCAGCAAGATCCCCATCGTGGAGCAGGCAGAGGAGCACGCCCGGCTCCTGGATGAACTCGCAAGGAACCTGTCTGGGTGAGGCACCTGTCCTGACCCTCTCTAGTCAGGCTGTGTCCTACCAGAGCTGGGGAAACTGCAGCCCCGCTATGGCAGGGAACAGCAGAGTATCACCTCCAGTTTTCTACTGGAGGCACACATTGTGCTGAGGAGCCCAGAGGGGTTTGTGTGTGGGAGCATGGACAAGAGCCTGAGTGTTCTCCATGGTCTTGATGGCTTCATCTTCCAACACAGCATTATCCAGGACACAAACCAGGATGGCTTTATCCAGCGGGCGGTCGATGCCTCCAATGCCTACGCCAGCATCATTGAAGCTGTGAGAAAAGCAGAGCAAGCAGCCCATGATGCTGACAAGGCAGCCAGCGAGGCCCTGAGGGTACGTGCTGTGGGGAGCCCTGTAAAGACAGGCAAAGAACAAACTCCCTTCCCTCTGGCCCGTGGGCCCTGTGCTCTGTCTCTGAGAGCAGAGTCTGCCACAGCTGGGGCCAGAGTCAGTTTGGGTCTCCCTGTCACACCCCACTGCAGTTGTCTGAATGAGCATTTTTGTGTGCAGTCAGAGCCAGAGATTTGAATTCCTCTTCAGAGTCCCATGTTTGTTTCACAGAATGTCATATCAGAAGACCTTGGGGCCACCTCTAGAACCCTGAAGAGGAACAGTAGCAGGCTGGAGGAGGCTGCGAGGAGACAGCAGAGCAAACTCAATGGAGGTGAGAGAGTCTTCTCACAGGATCTGATGTCCTTTGGGCTGGATTGAGCTGCAGCAAACAGCATGTGCATTTCTTTAATTGCAGCTATTAAAGGCACTCTGCAGACAGCAAAGGACAAGCTGGCTGACCTCCGTGCACGGAAGGAGCAGCTCCTGACCCAGCTCCAGGCTGTGCAGGACATGCTGGGCAGGGAGCAAGGTTTGTTCTGGGGTAGCTGGGCTGATTCTCTCTCTGCTCCCTTCTCTGTGCATTGACTGTGACCCAAGGGTGTTTCCTGCCTGCTCCTGGACACCTCAGAGATATTTCTTTCTTCACAGAGGACACAAAGGACACAATCCAGAATGCCAAAGCAGCTGCTGCTGAGGCCAACGAAACAGCTGCAAGAGTGGAGGATACCTTGAGCAGCATGAAGAAGAACCTGGATGAGTGGAAAGACCAGTATGGAGGCCTCAGAAATGAAGATCTGAACCAGGCAGTCCAGGATGCCAGGAAATCTGGTGAGTGCTGAGCCTGGTGTGCTGTCTGCATGCACAGATACCCCCAGAGCTCCAGGTCAAGAGCAGAGGGAGGTAGCCAATACTGGATGCTTTAAGTCGTGGTCCTTTTATTTTAACCTCTCCTGCAATGTCTGTATCACCTGTAGCTTTACTGCAGGAGGTACTGGGGCATTCTCAGACCCCCTCAAGGCTGATGGATTTAGGGGGGATCTCTCTGTGACTGCTCCCAGCTACCACTGCTGTGACTTACATTTCTCAAACTGCCTGAATTTCACATTTCCCTTCCTTTCTAACCTCCAAAACTCCTGGCTCCTCTTCAACCCCAGTGTCCAGCCTGGAAAGCACCATTCCTCTGCTGCTGGAGAAGCTGAGCAGCCTGGAGAACAGGAGGAACAAAAATGCCACTGTGTCAGAGAACATCGTGAGGATCCGGCAGCTCATCACACAGGCGAGGAACGCCGCCAGCAAGGTGAGCTCAGGGGGGAGAGTGAGGGCTGGGCACGGTGTGCTGCGGGCCTGGGGTGCAGGAGGGCTTACCTGAGGGTAGCATGCAAAGGGGAGGGTGTTTGGGGCCCTTTCTTGTGGGGTTTGGTAGAACTGGCAGTGACCAGACAGGTGGCAGCGGGTTCAGTGCCACAAGGGCTGCACTTCTCTCCCTACAGGTGAAAGTGCCCATGAAGTTCAACGGCAGCTCAGGGGTGCAGGTCCGGATGCCCAGCAATCTGCAGGATTTAGCAGCCTACACATCCCTCAAATTCTACATCCAAAACCCCGAGCCCAGGAGCCGGCAGGACGGGGCAGAGGAGGGGCGGTTCGTGTTGTACCTGGGCAGCCAAGAGGTGAGATGGGGCCAGAGGGTGGAGTGAGCCCTTGGTGCATCAATGATGTCCATGCCCATGATGTCATGTCCATGTCCATGCCCCTCACCTTGTCCCTGGGTGTCTTTGTGGGGATCACAGATCCCCTGGATGCAGCTGTCAGCCTGGGTGGGGAGTAGAATAGGGGCTGTTTGTCCAGTGCAGCCCTGGGAGCATCAGGGAGAGCTCCTGCCTGTCCCAAATGCCAACACGAAGCCCTGTCTCTCCCCGAGTTCAGGCCACTGGAGACTACCTGGGCATTGTGCTCAAGGACCACAGAGTGCATTGGATCTACAAACTGGGAGATGAGGAACCAACCTCCCTGAGTGTCGACGAGGATATCGGGGAGCAGTTTGTCACCATCAGCATCAACAGGTAGGGCCTTTGCTCAGGGAGGGCAGGGTTTGCTCCTTTGGGGGCCTCCCCTGGCCTTGACCATCCCTCCCTGCTGCAGGATCCTGCAGTACGGACACATGTCGGTGATCGTGGAGAGGCAGAGGGTGCACGAGATCAAGGGAGACAGCGTGGCCAAGGGAGAGCAGGGGCTGCTCAACCTGGACCCGCACAACGTGGTCTTCTACGTGGGGGGCTACCCCTCCAGCTTCACGGTGAGGCAGGGACGGGGGAGCGGGCTTTAGGAGGTGTCAGCGATGCCTTTGGAGGTTCTTACAGGAGGGAAAACCTGTTAAACTGTTGGGTTTCATTCCCAGCCTCCTCCTGCTTTGCGCTATCCCAACTACCGCGGGTGCCTGGAGCTGGACACGCTGAACGAGGAGGTGGTGAGCCTGTACAACTTCCAGCACACCTTTGAGCTGGACACGGCTGCCGAGAAACCCTGCGCGAGGTGGGCAGTCCTGCTCCAGGGCACTGACCTCAGCTCTGCGTGCTCCAGGCCTGGCAGACAGCTTGGGATTGATGCCTCTTGTGTGTCTCAGGTCCAAGTCCACAGGAGACCCCTGGCTCACTGACGGCTCCTACTTCGATGGCACCGGTTACGCGGAGATCAAGTTTGAGAGTCAGTTCGGCACGACCAAGCGCTTCGAGCAGGAGATCCGGGTGGTCTCCTACAATGGCATCATCTTCTTCCTGGAGAACCAGGCAGGTGCTTGCTCCCCTGGGGAGCCTTCATCCCTCAGTGGGTGGGCTGGGACAATCCCAGGCCTGCTTGCTGGCGTTCCCAGTTCGGGACAGTGGGGAGAGGAGAGCTTTGGAGATCTCAGGGCTGCTTGGAGCAGGATTGCAGCACTGTTGTTAAAAGCCATGAGAGGATTGCACTCAAACCTCTCAGCAGTTACTTGGCTGGTGCTGGAAGGGCTCCCCAGAACTTGGAGACCATCCAAGCTGGGCCACGGTTCACTGGCACAGGCAGTGCTGCAAGGAACTTTTCCAGCTTGCAGTGTTAACCTTGTGCCCCAGCACAGGGCTGCTGTTTGAAGATAAATCCCAAATAACTGTGACCAGGGCACTGGAAGTGGGACCTGCTCCCACCAGTGGTAAAGGGCAGGTGGGCTCAGTGCCACAGGTGCATCCTGGATACCTGCTGAGTGTCCATCCTGCCTCCCCCAGGGTCAGTTCCTGTGTCTGGCCATCCGGGATGGGAAGCTGGCTCTTTACTATGATTTCAGCTCTGGCCTGGAGATGGCAAAACCAAGCAACTCCTCCTTCCTCACCATCAGCAGCACCACAAACAAAGCGGTAAGAGGGAACATGGCTCACTTGGAGGGAGGGCTCCTCAGGCAGGGTGAGGAGGAACATGGACCCTTGTTTTTGAGGGGGGGAAGGGCTGCAAGTTTTTTTCCTTGAGCCATTAACTAGACACTTTGTCCTGCCCCCTGTAATGGACAGACTGCCCCAGACTGATGGACCATTTCTCACTCTGTCTCCAGATCCAGATTTTCCTCCTCAAAATGAACAACAAGAAGCGCATCCTGGTGCGTGTGGAGCGCCTCACCATCTTTGTGGTGGAGCAGGAGAACTCCCTGGAGAACGCTGTCTCCTACTACCTGGGAGGTGTGCCCCCAGCTGTGCTGCCCCCCAGGTGGGTCCAGCCTGCAGTGGGGTGGGACAATCAGCACGTTCCCCTCGAGTCCCTGGTGGTGGCCCTGGCGCTTTCTCAGCCACATCTGGGGCTGTTGGAACCCTGCTGAAACTGTGGGGGAAGTTTTTCTCTCCCTGTCCATCATCCTGAGCTTTCAAGGATGGTAACATTTCCATCCCTGGTGAGGAATGAGATGCTGATGGGTGTCACCAAGTCCTCCTTTGCCGTGCTGCGTGTTTCAGAGCAGCCTTGACACCGGAGATACCCGTGACCATCACAATTCATTCCAGTCACCTTGCCTGAAGAGCTGCCAGATCCTGCCCAGGGCTGTGCCCTTCCTGGGGCTGTCCCTGTTAACACTGTCTGCTTCTCCTGCAGTTTGAAATCTCTCTTCCCCACGGGGGGGCCCATCCGGGGCTGCATGAAGGGCTTGAAGGCTCTTGGCAAGTACGTCGACCTGAAACGCATGAGCACCGTGGGCGTCAGCTACGGGTGCACCTCGGACCTCCTGGTGAGCACAAAGCCCTGGCAGCCTGGCCAGCATGCTGGGGAGGGGTCTGTCAGGGAGTGCAGGACCCCCAGGACAGGCCCTGTCTCCCCTCACTCCCACAGAAATAATCATAAACCTCCAGTGCAGAGGGGTCATGGTGAGGTGCTTGCTCCACATGGTTGGCCATAGCAACAGCCAGACCCAGCAGGGAACCAGAGCTTCTCACTCATCTCCCAGCACCCAGCAAGGCCAGGGCCAGGCTCCCACCTTGCCCCTGTGCTGTCTCTCACAGGTTGCCCGCTCGGTCAGCGTCCATGGCCATGGCTACCTGACCCTGGCTCTGACGGATGTGCCGGGGCTGCGGGACTTCTACAGCGGCTTCAGCTTCCAGACAAGCCAGCATGAGGGGCTGCTCTACCACCACTCCACGCAGGTGGGCACCTGCAGGCCCCCTGGCATCCCAGCAGTGGTGCTGCTGGGGAGGGTGCTGCTCCCCCTTGGGAAAGAGGGCATTTTGGTCGGGCCAGGATGTGAATCTGCAGTGAGATCTGCACCCTGAGCTCCTGGAGGGCAGTGGGGAAGTGGGCTTTTCCTTGGGGTTCAGCTGCTGAGCTTCTGGGTGATGCTTTTTGCAGGAGGGGACGTGCCAGGTGTCCCTCCAGAGAGGCCATCTGGCCTTGAACCTGCTGGGAAGCAAAGTCACCACTGGCAGTGCCTATGCGGATGGCAGGGCCCACTACGTAGCGTTCTACAGCGATGCCCGTGGGTACGTGTCCTGCCAGGGGTGCTGCTGGGGGGCCGGGGTGCCCACAGGCTCCTGCTGAGCCCCTGCTGCCGCCCCAGGCTCCGGCTGTACGTGGATGATGAGCTGCAGGACACCAGGACAGGCCCCGGGCCCAGCCGGCGGCAGCGGCGCCAGGACGGGCGTGGGCTCTTCCAGCTCGGGGGTTCAGCAGATCCAGGTGCCCTCAGCAACCTCACCGGCTGCATCGGGAACGTCTTCGTCAAGCGGTGAGCGACGCCGTGCTGCTCACACACAGCAGGGCTCAGCCCTTCCCACCTCCCAGCTGGTGTGACAAGGGCCTCTTCTCTCCGTGTCTAGGATGTCAGAGCCACAGATGGTGGTGGACCTGCAGCAGAATGTGGAGAGCATCAATGTCACCATGAGCTGTCCCCTGGGCGAGCAGTCGCAGCAGCTCAGAGTCGCTCCGAAGAAGGACAGGCGGAAACCCAAGGTACCGACTGCTCCAGAACTCCCCACACCCTCCTCCTCATCCTGCTCCGATGCCAGTGCTCAGCTCTGCTGGCGCGTGCAGGGATGCTGCCCTCACTCCATTCCCTGGTGCACGTTGTGTAGGTGCCGGGCAAGCCCGTGCCGAAGGGCCGCCGCCACGACCGGGACGGGCTGTGCCGGCTGCAGCCCCAGCCCCGCGCTGCCAGGGACACCTTCCGCTTCGGGGGGACCCCGAGCAGCCGCTGGGAGTTTGATGAGATCCCGGCCTCCTTCAGGTGGAGGTGAGCCTCGCCCCGTGCCCACCCTGTGCCAACCTGGCCCTGGGATCGTGGCCTGGAAGCACGTGTCCCCTGCAGCTGCAGGAGAGCTGGGTGCTCCCATCACTCCCTGTCCCTGCAGGTCCCATTTCTCCCTGGAGGTGAAGCTGAACTCCTCCCATGGGCTGCTCTTCTACGTGGCGGGCGAGCGGGGCTCCTCCATGGCTCTCTTTGTCTCCAACGGGCGCTTTGTGTTCCTGCTGGACGTCGGCAGGCGCCGGCTGCGCATCCGCAGCAAGGACAAGTACCGTGACCGGCGGTGGCACACGGTGAGCCGGACCCCCTGCAGGGGTTGGCTCAGGGCAGCCCTGCTCTGGGCATTGCTTCTCAGTTGCACTGCAGTCCCAGGAAAGCAAAAAGGGGACAGTGAAATCACAGCCAGGGCTGGCTGAACCTCTGAGCTGAGGCTCCCCTTTCCCTGGGCACAGCCCTGGGGCTCCCCCCAATCCAGGAACCCCCCAGTTTTGGTAATGGCCTTTGTTCTCTGCAGGTCTTCTTCAGCAGAGACCAGAGCCGGGCCCAGCTGGTCATCGATGGGCTGCGAGCCCAGGGTGCTGCAGTGGCCACCACAGGGCTCTTTGTAGCCCAGACCCCCTTGTATGTGGGGGGGCTCCCAGCTGGAAAAGCCAAGGCTCACATACCGGTAAGGGCTTGGCATCACCCTCTCAGCCTGTTCCCAGTCCCATGGCATCACCTCGTGCCTCCCAGCTTTTGCCCCCTCTGCTCAGTGACCTCTCTCCACAGGCTGCATCGTCCTCCAGCTTTGATGGCTGCCTGAGGAACCCACAGCTGGACGGGAGGCCCCTGGGTCCCCCCTCACGCACTTTTGGGGTGATGCCGTGCTATGAGGGTGCACTGGAGAGCGGCGTCTTCTTCGCTGCGGATGGTGGCTCCATCACCTTAGGTACCCCACTGCGGCCTGGGACGAGGAGGATCCCATTGCACAGGAATCCCCTTGGTCCTCTCCTCACCAGTGGCATTTCTCTTCCAGCTGATGCCGTGATGACTGAGCAGGATTTGGAGGTGATGCTGGAGGTCCGTCCCCGCAGTGCCTCTGGCCTCATCTTCCACATCGGCACGAGGAGCAGCCACCATCTCCTGCTCTACATGGAGGAGAACAAGGTACTGGGAGGGTGGCTTCCCCACAGGTTTTCAGAGGGAGTGGGTGTCTCCTGCCTGTCCCTCAGCTCTCCAGCTCTGATGGTTTGTCTCTCCCCAGGTCACTGTGAGAGCAGGTGCTGGGGCTGATGAGTTCTCGGTGTCAGTGACGTTCCCAGCTCTCTGTGACGGGCAGTGGCACACCATTGCAGGTGAGGTGACAGCTGCCCTGGTTCTGTGCCTCTGCTCAGCCCACATCTCCTAAGGGAGCTCAGGACAAGCCCAGGCTCAGCAATTTAAGCCCTATCCCCCTGCCATGTGCACTTAGTTTGGGAGTCTGTAAGTGCCATGAGGTCAGTTTCCTAATTAACAAGAATTCTTGCCTGGTCTTACGCTGTCAGCTCTGGTAAGTGGGAGAGACAGGTTGTTTTTCCACTTCATGGAGCTGCTGGCAAGGCCAAGGGCTTGCCACAGGACGTGATCCATCCTGGACTGTGCCCAGCTTAAAGTGAAAGCCCAATTTACTTTAGTGTCAAGTGTGTCCAAAGGGCTCCAAGCCCACAGCTGGGAGCAGGGATTGCAGGATTCATACCTGGACAGGAAGCTCAGCCTTCAGTGTAGCTGCCCTTGAACAAGTGCTGTTTTGCATCAAGCCCTTTTTGGGGGCACAGCTGCAGCCCCATCTCAGCACTGCTCTATTTTCAACCTTCATCTTGTTCAGCCTGCACTGGGTGAGGTTTTGGGGGAGATTATGTAGATTCTGGGCATTTCCCAAGGGCCAGGCCCTTTGACCCTCCCGGTAGTTTTGCTCTTGCTCCAGCACTGGTCTAGGCTGGCCAGACTGGTCCAGCCAGCTAGAGGTGGGTATTTACCCCATAGGTAAAGAGGAAGCACTGACTGTCATTTTCTTTTGAAGTTACCAAAAGGAAAAACACAATCCAGGTGGATGTGGACGCAGAAGGCAACCACACAGTGGGACCCAGCCAGCCTCCTGCACCCAGCACAAGGGCAACCTTCTCCTTGGGGGGGCTGCCAGGTGAGTTGGGAAAGATGTGTTCCCGGGTTAAATACCCCAAGGACAAGGGAGATGCTATTCCTGGTGCAAGCAAGAGGTGTTTAAGCCTTTGCCAGACTAATGCCTGCTTTTTCTTGTTTCTTCTGCAGAGACAGACAAGGCCAGCACAGGGCTGATGTTACATCCCCTCCCTCAATACGTGGGCTGTGTCAGGAACCTGCTGATTAACCAGAGGCACGTGGACCTGCCTCGAGCCGGGGCTGCCCGGGGCGCTGTTGGCCTGAAGGGTTGCCCCGTGCTCTGAGTGCCACATCCACGGACAGCCTGAGGGACAGAACGCTGCTCCGGCCCCGGCGTCACCGCTCGAGAGCACTGACTCTGCTGGGACACGCCTAGCTCCAGTGACTGCGGGCACAAGTCGGGGCCAGAGGGGCCACAAATCCCAGGGGAAGGAGGGCAGGGGAGGACGGTTGGGGAGAAGGGGGCACTTTGGGGATGTTTCACAAATAGAACCAAAAAGTTGCAGTGGGATGTGGTGACAGGTGAGTCCTTCCCGGGTGGTCAGGGGTCTGCAGCAAGGCTCGTGCTGCCCTGGGGCTCGTGGTGGGAGCGTGGGCTGGAGCACAGAGCAGCCCTGCAGCACGTCCTGAATCCTGTTCCCTTCACCCCACACGTACAACACACATAGATTTAGTTCACTGAACACTTGAGGCTGTTAATAAATGTCACAGACTGTCTGCTGATAAAGGCTGCAGGCAGTTTCTGGTTTATAATAAATTCAATTAGGACAAACTGGATTAATTCCGTCGGTTTTGGGGTTTTATAAGCAAGGTCACATTTAAGCTCCCCCCAAAGGCAGTCTCAGCTCACCTGCTACTGCTACGCAAAGAGCTCTGCAAGGGGGAACTTGGACAACATTCTGTTCGCAGAATTAGCATCTTCTTATCAGAGTAATTTATAAGAATCAAGAACAGAATAGGCTGGGAGAACTGCTGAGGGCAAGCAGAAAGGCACAACCACCACTGGCTCTGCACTTGCATTCAGTACTGTTAATACACTGACAAAAGTCCTGTTGTGTGAAGCAAGAAAGGGAAGAAATAGAAAAGTTACCTCCACATCTGGCCAGGTGTGCAGGGGGCACCTGGCCTTACCCACCCTGGCCCCTGCTCAGCCTCCCTCAGCCCTGCTCTAGTGCAGTCTCCACTTGAAGCAGCTTTTTTCTCCCAAGACACCCAGGTCACTCGTGCACTTACACGTCATATATATATTTGTGTGTGTATATATATATATATCTCTGGCCACTTGGGGACAAAATCTTGCTTCTGAAATGGACTTGTAACTTATATCATTATATTGTGGGTTTTTTTATGAGGGGTAAATATTGTAAAATGGGTTTTTAACATGTCCATCTTAAATGTAATTATGACCTGTTTTTAAAGTTGTAGTATTAAAGATGGTCTTTGTAAATCACTGGTACATACTTTGGAGTCAAATAAAGTTTTATGTTACTACTGGGGAAAGTAAGCATCAGGCTGATGAGCTGGAAGGGGGATAATCAGCACTGTAGGGATACTGTACAGATTGCAAGGAACAGTATGGCAGATAAAGAAAATTCCTTTATTTGTAGATTTATATAAGCATAATATGAAGTTAGTAATCCTACTGCAGTTACTTAAGTTAGTATCTAGGAATATCTGTAATGAAGAGCAAATAACTTAATCTAAACTCATATCTTCCTCTTCATCTTTCTTGTCCTTAGAGTCTCCTTCCTTTTGGTCTGACTTGACACTGTTCTGCATGGCTTTGGCAAAGGCTTCTACATCTACAAGTTAAACACAAAAGTTACTGCATTTCCTGGGCTGGAGCTCCTTGCACACACAAGGTTAAAACTTCATTACTTAGAAAGCAAATAGTGGTTTTAGTATGAATTAGCAGGGAGGAAAATTTTAAGCAATAGTAACACACATGCAGATCTCTCTGACACAGCAGTTTATGCACTTGAATTGTGCATGGGCGTCCCAAGACCAGAATTCTTGCACTATTGGGAGGGATGCCAAAAGCTGATGAGGGAAAAGGGATACCCCCACCACCAGAGCTGGCCCTGACTGTGGTCACCGATTTCAGATTAATCATTAAAGATTTTCACAAGAAAGGCATTCCTGAGAAAGGTGATTGTGACACCTCCCGAGCCTTTTGTTTCTCTAGCAAGAAAGCAAAGCCAACACATCTCTGCAGAACCCAGCTTCTCTCACTGCACATCACACCTCACTCTGCTGGGAACACCTGTCCCACCTGCCTTTTCCTTGGAAACATCAGTGCAAGAGTCAGCCTGCAGACTCGAGACTCTCAGAGAGGGAGAGTTAAGAGGGAAGCTGATCCTTACACCCCACATTCGGTGGTCGTGTGCAGTGCCAACACCCCCAAAGCCCCCTCCCTCCTGCTCCCACCAGCACTCACCGCCTTTATTTGCTGCATCTACTGCCTCTGCAGGTAGCCCAAACTGGCTCATGAGTGGGCCCAGCTGTCCTGAAGCTAAGGCAGCACTGAACATGCTCAAAGCCTGTGGATTAGAGTCAACAGCACCAAAATAAAGTTTGCATCAGATTCCTGCAGCAGTAACCCCAGGAGGAGAGCAGTCCTGTCAGGGCAGGGCTTGGGAACAGATATGCAATAAAAAAATCACCAATTACACATCCCTCACTTCCTTTTGTCTGCATGGAGGTTGCTACAGCTTCATCTAAAACAGTCATTTAAGCTACTGAAATTCTGCAAATGGACAAATTTCAATCAATTGGTGCAAATTACTAGTTCAAATTGGTCTGTAAGACACCAGCTTTTATCAAACACAGTGTCTTGCAATTAAGGACTGCTGTTTCAAGGGATGTAGTAACCATGGCATCTCCTCCCTTCAGTCACCTGAAATTATCTGTAAGGAGCCATTTGGTGAAAGGGAATAATGAATTTGCTACTACTCCTGTCATTTGCCAGAGAGCATTTATAGTAAAGAGAAAGGTAAAACCCAACTCCAAAAGAAAAAGTAAAAACCATTCCCATCTGCCTTTGAGTGACTGCAGGAAGAACTAGTGCTCTATTAAACCATGCCCCTCCTCCTTTCCGCATCTACTGAGCACCTTCTCCCTCTGAACAGTGCCAGGAACCTGGAAAAGCAGGGCAAGGTGAATCAGGAGGATGGGAACGGGGGAAGGACAAGTGCACTTCCCCCCAGAGCCAGCATTTACCTGCTGGAACTGAGGAGACGTCAGGGTGTTCTGGATCTCTTCCGCAGTCTGTGGCAGGGATTCCCCTGAGGGAAGGTAAGGCATCAATCGCTCCTGAACTTCAGCGTTGGCCAGGATGGGAGCCATGATCTCGGGAGTCAGAACAGCTGCCAGGTCCACTAGGAGAAAACAAATTGGCCATTAGACTACACCCCAAACCCCATGTTTTTGTCCTGTACATCAAATAATCTAGTCAGGGTCTGAGTATTAAAACTTAGTAGCACACTGCCACCATCTTTCCTTCCTCTCAATTTTGGAGTGAGAATAAGCTGCCTGAAGCAGTCAATAACAGCACTGAAATTAACCAAAAAAAAAACGAACCACCCACCAAAAAAACATGAACAAAAAAATTCAAGAGACCTTTCAAACCAATGTGGAAGGGGACAGGACAGTAAAACAGCTTGAAAAGTCTCCTGGATCCAGCAGCTGCCTGGTCAGAGCACTGTTACCTTGCTGTCCTCCTGCTCCAGATGGCACATTCATAGTGGCTAAAATGTTCTGAAGGTCACTCAGTTGAATGGGCTGGGTTGGGCTTGTGGCTGAGCTGGTTCCATTTCCCGAACTGGGAACAGGGCTGGGACTGGTCACGGAGGCAGCCGCAGGAACGGACGGGGCAGGCGTTACACGGGTGGAAGAAGTCGTGGAAGATGGAGTCACTGCAGCCGACTGGCTGCGAGAGCTGGGCAAGATCATTAGGACAATTAATTCCCTGCAAAAACCTCTTGTATTGTGAAAAGCTTCTTTTCTTACAATATGAAAAACTCCAACCTCATTTTAGAGAGGTAATAAGCAGTCTTGATTCCCACCATAGTCCCCGTTCAGTAAGCCATGATTCCTCCCATAGCAGTGGCAAGTCCACGTTACAATAGCCCAGACAAGGCCTCCTACCTGGATGATGAGCTGCTGGTTGGGGGTCCCCCACTCCCGAGCAGACTGGCCAGCCCAGGCCCCGTCAGTGCGCCCAGCCCACCTTCCGTAAACATAAAACAACGACAGGTTTAGACATTCATTTCTTCAGGTTTTCTGCACCTCTCTGCTCTGGAGAGGTTGCTCTTGCACCTGAAAGGTTTTATTTGCTAAAACAGAGGAGGGGGTGAAAGAGCCCAAACCACCCTCCCGTTCCCTTCTGTAAATTAACAGAATCTTCTTTCCTTATCTTGCATCCCCATGAGAGAGCTGAGCGTCTCAGAAATTATTCAATTTCTAGGTGTACACGAGGATGAAGTTCCTCCAGTTTTGTGCTGTACATACATCACTGTAACACAGCCCTCTCCTTTCATCTGCTATACCAACAGTCCAACTTTCCTATGAGCTTTAAAACCAAGGCCCTCAGCAGAAGATCCCAGAGGCATCTCTGAGTCACCACCACTCTTCTCCTCACAGACCAGGGGTTTGCAGCTTCAAACCTAACACAGAGATGAAGCAACAGAATCAACCAAGCTTTTAAACACTTCACAGGCAAATGAAGGACAGCTCCACACACCAAGTGCTCTCAGGGGAGCAGCCAGCAGGAAACCAACACCCCTATCCCAAAGAAACCAGAATCAGCCTCCTCCAGCACACATCCCAACTATCAAGGACTTATCGCTGGGTCAAGAACCTCAGCTGGGAAAAGGCCTGACTGCTGACCCCACTGGAGCTGTCAGGGACTCAACTGTTCCCCTACAACTCCTTTGAGCCACATCAGCCAAACACTCCATTTCCCATTTCCCATCAGCAGTTCCTTGCAGCACACCTGACTGTACACACAAAGCACCTGCATTTCTCACCCACCTCTGGGAGCACCTGGGAACAGAAGACAGAACAACAGCAGCCAATGAGCAAACCCAAGGCCAACTGCAGCTGCAGAGCCTGGGGGTCAGAGCGAGCCCCTGCCAGTCCCTCCTTGCACAGGAACAATCCCATGGAATCAACACTTCCTGTCACTCGTCCCGAGCTTCCCCAGCACCAGGCACGGCAGGTGAAGCTGCACCACACACTGCTCTGCTCCATTTCACAGTAAAAGTGACCCAGGAGCAAGAGACTCCTTTGGAGCTCTGCAGAGCCCCAAGAGATGCACACCAGATGTGAAGAAGACGACACTCCCAGGGGAAATGATCCCCAGGGATTCACCACAACCACTGTTTGCAGCAGCAAGCAGATGGTTCTCTTTCTGTTATATGTCAATCTGGCTTATGGCTGGATGTAAAGGCAAGGAAAGAAGAATTGCTGAGGAAAAGTTGAGAAAAGGAGGACAGTATCAGGATTATGTGAAACTTCAAGAGAAAGATCTTGTCCACACACACCCTAAAGGCCAGATTTTTCCAACACTAACATGACATTTGCATCTGAACATCCCACCAATATGGAACTTGCATCTGCAGCTAAAAAGACACCAGCCAGATCCACAAAAATGGACTTCTTAACGAGCTTAAGCACAGAACCTTTGTCACTGCCACCTGTGTTCCTTTGCCTATTTGCATTCCAGGGTCTGACCTGTCGGAAAATGCTGCTGGAGCATGAAGAGCATTGAGAACAGAGCATAGCAGGGATTCCAACACAGCCCTCAGCCCCTTCAGCAGCCAGTGATTCCAGCTCTCTCCAGGGCTGCCCAGGAGAGAAAGCCCTGCCCTGAGCCCTGCCCCTCTGACTGGGGAGTGCTGTGGGTGAACTTAAACCTTCCTCTTGAACTCTTTCTACTTTGCACACAAATATTCACTGAATCAGAGACAATACAATTCCACAGCTTGGTAACCCAGTACATTCACCAGGAACAAATCACTGGTTTTCAGCCCCTGCTCCAGTGAATATTTAGGAAGAAAAAGAGGAGTAGAAAAAAACAAGGGAAAAAAGCACAGAAGACTGAGTGCTGCAAGGAGCAGAACCACAGCTCCTTGCAGATCAAGCCCTAAGATGAGTGCTGTGTAGAATCTGGTACCCTTTTGCTGTCCCGGAGCTCATCTCTGAGGCAGGGCCTTGCCTTCTCACATGAAAGAAACGCTATTGAGATCAATAGCACTACTTGAAAATATTGTCAGGTAAGATTTAACCTGGCAGGAGAAAATACCATTTTGGCATAAAGATATTAAAGCATTTTACCAAGTCCTCCTAAGCCCGTTGGTCCGATCAGCTGCATGAGCTGGTTATGGCTCATGTTTCCAAGAAGGCTTTGCAAGCCACCCTCACCTAAAAACAAAAACATTCTGAAACACAACATATTCACATAGTTTTTTTCACAGCACTCCAGCTCAAACAGCAGGAGATTAATTGGCATCACATTGTGTATGGAAAAACAGTTTCAAGTGTTTACTGATTCATGGTCTTCATAAAAGATAAATGTAACTTGGCTTCATAAAGAGGTAAGACTCCAGAGAATCTACTGGAAACAAAGAGATTTCTCCTGGCAGTCTTAACTTTCAGCCTAAACCTATTTTAACAGCACAGTTTACTCTACTAAGAGCATGTTTACGCTTCTGGTATTAACACTGTCCCCAGCTCACCCTCCACAGCCATCAGGGATTTCTTCCTAGGGAACTCTAGGGGCTTACTCTAGACATAAAAAAAAAAAAAGCCTCTGACATGAAGCAGCACAGAATGGACTGTACCTCCTAGTGCTGAGAGCTCATGGCCTCCACTGGCATTCCCACCCAATGCCCCTGGCATGGGGGGATTGTTGAGATATTCATTCACCTTACGGCAGTGCTCCTCATCCTTGTCTGTCTTCGGCTCCTGCAAGAGAATAGCTCTTGGTATGAGTCATACTGGGGCTATTTTGATTTAAGACCTTTGTCATTGGCTTCCCACAAACCTGCATCCAGAAGAAGAGTCGTTTTGATCCTGCCTTGAACTTCAATACATACACACGGCCTGTGGTACACTGTGGGACTCTCTTGAACTCACAGTCATCAGGAAAAATAATCAAATCCTGGAAAGTGTGTTGGGAGAAACAAATGTTTGAGAAACTACATCAATATTCCTATTCACCTCCCGAATCCCTCTGCCCTCCTCCAAAATCTTTTTTCCATCTGCTCCTCAGAGCAGAGTGGATGTGGAAGCACAGGTCTGTCAGTGACATTCTCATCCTAATTTGTCCTGGAGCTCTTTCCGCAGTGCCAGCAGATCAGAACATAACACCTCAACACTGAAACACAAGCTCATACTCACATCCTCCACGTTGCCTGAAGTTCTGTCCTTCCAGCAGAAGTGAATGAGGGAATCATCAGTTTGCTGGATGTAAACAAGGCCTTTTCTCTTGTCTGGAGTTACAGTGCTGCCTTTCAGAGACATCTTCCCTGCCCGAAATTCCACCAGGTATTTACTCGAGGAGCCCCGAGAGCCTGGCACCAGGCTTGGAAATAATGCACCTGAAGACATCCTGGAAAGAGAGAGCAGCAGGTGTGATGAGAAACCTTCCCATATCCTCTCTTCCCAATATCAAATTTCAACCTTTACCAGGTGGCTTCACAAAAGCCATTTGTCCCACTGCCTGCAGAATTCCAGGGTGATTCAACTGAGCTAAAGGAGAACCCTGTATGACGATAGGAGGCTCTACAGCCCTCCACTAATAAAGGGCAGCCTGTGTGCTGAGGCATGTTAAAATTAAGCCACCGTCCCCCCGCGGCGCTTCCTTCTTTAGTTCGAACCACGGTTCAAAGCAGGAAGCCCTGCTGTATTTCCAGACTGCGGCTCCAGCAGTCCCGCAGAGCTCCACAGGCTGCCCCGTGCGCCACTGACCCTCACGGCGACCCCTCACGGCGACCCCCCTCACTGACCGACCCGCGGGCCTGGCGATGCCGGGCCCAGCCGGCCGTGCGGGACTGTGCGGCTGTTCCCGGGGTCGCGCTGCGCTCACAACCCGGCCGGCCCTGGCCCCGCCGCTGGGCAACAGTCGGAGCCGAGCCGGGACAGCGGAGGCTGGAGGCCCGGCC
>NC_031788.1:9880286-9953616 GCF_001522545.3 Parus major
CCGCCGTGCCGCCTTCCCCCCGGCTTCCCCCGGGAGGAGATCCCCAGCCCGGCCGCCGCAGGGCGCACGGTCCCGGGGGTGCCGCGGCGGGTCCCGACCGGTACCTTCAGCTTCCTCCTCCTCCTCCTCCTCCTCCGCCGCCGCCGCCTCAGCTCTTCCTGCCCCGCGCGCCGGAACCCCGCCCCGAGCGGGGCGCGCGCCGCCGCCGCTCCGCGCTATTGGCTGGTGCGGCTGTCAATCAAAAGGGGCGGGGCGAGGCGCCCCTGCTGTGTCACGGAACATGGCGGCGCTCCCCCCTCGCCCCCATCCCATCCCTCAGCCAAGCACAGCCCGGGGCCAGCGCGTCTCCAACAACACCTTTAGTCCCGGCATGAGCAGGGAATGGCTGCAAAAAATAAATCCTTCCGCAGGGCCCATGGCCAAAGCCCGGCTTGCCTCATTATTTCAGTACTGCGTCCCTGACCCAAATCGCAGGTGTTTTCAAAGAGCCGGCGGTGTGGGGCCTGGCCAACACAGGTGTGTTAGCAACAGCAGCGCTGGGTGAAGAGTCTTGCGTTTGTTCTTGAAAAGCGGTTTTGGACGAAAAAATTTACTGGGAAATTGTTTTTAATTATTAAACAAGAATAAATAGTTCTCATTAGTTCTCTTCTCTCTGAGTGATGGTTCCTGTCCCCATTAATCCGGGTGACAGGAGTTCTATAAATGCTGGATGTGTGAAAAGCTGTCCCCCATTTACAGCAGGACATTACCTCCTAGATACAAATGCTGTACAGCAACTACCAAGTGAACTTTGACATTTATAACATTTTTTTACCAGAATTTCACTCTCTGCCCAGCTCCAGCTCACAGCGGGTCTCTCCCTCACCACAGCAAGGTGATGTCTCAGTGCTGGGAGCACTCCCAGGGCTCTTCCCGCTGCCAATTCCTGGCAGCCGCAGGTTTCGGATCCGGCACCGCGCAGCCCTCGCTGTCCTGCACCCGCATCACCCCACGGACTGCAGGGCAAAGGTGCTGAGGAACAGAGCCCACCACAGCTGCACACCTCCACCCACAGCTGCAGCTCCCCAAAGCTTCAATTTAAGTCATCTCTGGCCAGTGAACATCACAATGCAATCACAAGTACAGCCCCAGAGCTGGCTGAGCACAGCCAGAGTCCTCCCTCCACCCCCATTTGTCCACAAAAATCTCTGTCACCATCCAGAGGCCCAAAGGGTATTTATTAAGTATTTATTATAATTTCTTTCTAGCTGGTTTTTCTATGTAGCTGTAATAACATATACTAACACAGTTATCTTATATACAGTGTTTAATCAAGTTATAAAAGTGACATTCTTTCAAAAGGTGCAAAGTTATTAAATGTTTTGACACGTAAACTACTGAGGCGAGATCTGCATCGAAAATAAAAACTTTTGGACTTTGAGAGCATTAGGAATGCTTGGCTGGCCAAGCAGAGCAGTGTGGGCAGCACAAGGAAAGGGTTCTGAAAGTGTTGCCAATGAACAGCAATAAATTAGAAAAATGGGTTTGGAACTAATCTGAAATTTTACTGAAAACCTCAGACTAAAGGAAGGGGAGACGGGGGTGAAGATGTAACTAATGAAGTGTTCTTACATTGGAAATGTTCCTGGTTTCTTTTTATATCCCATGAAGATTCTATACTGAAGTTTGGATTAAACGTGTTGGTACAATTGTTTCATGCTTTCACATAATGACAAGGCTTTAGTTCTTTGAATTTAAATCCTGGCTTAGACAAAAGGGATGCTAACCTGTACACCTCCTCTTAGAAACAGAACATCTGTACAGTTTTTTTCCATTCAGGCAATTTCTATTTATATGCTTTGTTTTAAAAACATCACTCCAGCATTGAACATACTATGTAATTAAAGCAAGTTTTAAACTCCCACTGGTCTAACATGTGATTCCTTTTAATCCTCACCTAACAAAAAATTCCCTATGGCACACGTGTAGCGGGTTTGGAAAGGGGTTAACAGTGCCTGACACTGTCGTTAAAGCTCAGGTTTTTATCAAAACTATTTTTATGCTGTTCCATGTGGATCAGCAGTGTCTTTTCAGAAGTGTCTGTGCCCGCACTAGGAACAAACACAAACCCCACTGTGCCAGTAAGTCCAGCTCAAGTTCTGAGGACTTCCATCAACACAAGGTACAAATTTTGGCAATAGAATCAAGTTGCCATAAAAAAGATTCAGATTGTTCCCTTTCTTACTGCCTTGAAGTTTTACAGCTTCTCTTATTTTTCCAATGAAGACAACTAAATTTCCCAGAAATGTAATCTAATTGTTCTACACAGGATTTGATAGAAGAATTTCTCTATGAATATGCTAATTTTCTTCTGCTTTTTCATCCTGTGGCTGAGAGAGAAACACTTCAAAAATCTACTTTCTGGATGAAATCACAGATGTTTTGGACACAAATCAGACCAGTTCTTTCTTGAACTCTTCATGCTGCTGGCACTTAACACCAACAATTTCTAAATTACTGTAAACTTCACAGCAGCACAGCCACTCTCCATTTTCAATGGTTACTCAATTAAAAATTTCATAAAAGAAGCAGCAATATTACAATTAGTTTTAATTACTGGACCTAATTTTTTAAGCTTCTCTCCCCACCCTGGCCCCTGAAGCGTACCACTTGAAAGAAAATTAATGCATCAGTTCAGTAATTGATTATTTCCAGTATTATATGGCTTCAATGGCTTGATGTGGAACAAAAAAAAAAATCCCACTTTTTGATATCACGTGCTCACAGGAAACTTGTAATAGGTATAACTCTGCCAAAGCTTTAAATTGATTCTGCTTTATCACAACATACAAAACAGACATGACCTAATAATGAGAAACATGCAAACCAAAACTTGCCCAAAACATGAACCTGTGTGGATACACACACGGAAGTGCTTCCAAAGGAAAGTTTAGTCTAGAAGCATACACAGTGCCAAAGCTGCCAAAGGTAGTGCAGAAGAGTTAAGCCTCCGAGTGGTAGCAAGCGATATATTGTACATTGGAACCACCTCGACATTCCTGCTATTGCTTCCAAAGCTTCTCCTATGGTAAGAACAGCATTTGTCCTCAGGAAAAGCACATTTTGGGTGTGCCCTTCCCTTCTAACGTATGCTCTAAGGGATTTATCACAGGTATACAGTTTAATGCTCACAGTGTCCCAAAGTTGTGAAGACTCTGTAACAGACAACTACAGTGAGAGAGGCTCGGGCTGGGTTCTGTGTCCCGAGTTCTCAGTTATGGAATTGTTGAGAGCAGGGCTGGGAGCTCCCGTCCCTGGGGAATGCTACATACAGTACAGGGAGTGTGACAGGATCCTCTTGGTACCATATTGGCTTTTCATCCCTGCTGGGAGTGCCAAAAACTTCAGCTTCTTCGCTATTGTACTAAGTAACAAGGATATTATCTCTATTTTATTGAAGTTAAGTAGTTTTCAAGGATGTTATGTGCTCTACAGATACAGCGTATCCTCCTGCCAGAGAAACTAGGGGAGGAAATGGAGAACCAAAGGTCCCTCTGAAAATTAGTGAAAACTTGATTTCAGGTACAGCTTTATGGAATGAGCACAACAGTATTTAAATATTTGGCAATCCAACATTAGTGATAATTAAATCATTGATTGTTGACTGACAGAATTTCTGTTAAAATTTACTTAGAAAAGCTGGTTTTTGCTATCAACAAAACCAGAGTAACTGGCTTGGAATGAAATCTAGTGACTAGATGTCCGGATGAAATGAGCAATTGGTTCTGGAATTTCAGTATATGTCTGGACAGTCTGAGAAATTTCTATCAAAATAACCACCTGAGTACAGCCAATCTGGAGTCCCAGTGTATGGGTTAGTGCCTTGATGAAACCATCTGTAACACAAAAAAGAAAGAGAAACAATAAAAGAAAAATGCAATCAGAATGAACAGTTATTAACAGGGAAAAAAACCCGGGTGTTGCTTCTGTCACAAAACATTCTAAAAATATGCTGGTATTTCTTATAAAAAAAAATTCTCAGCAAATAGTCTGAACATGAAAATCACTGAACTTCCTACACAATTATCACCACCTTGTAGAGCACCTTTTATTTTAGCATAAAGTCAAGGAGTATTAAATGGATTTTAAAATTGCTGTCCTATTCCAAGTAAAAATAACATTGAAACTCTAGATTATATATATTAATTTTTACTTCAAAAGAAGGCCAAGTCAGTTACACAATCATTTTTGGAAATTTGTCCCAAAAGGAAACAGTTTCTGTTCTATTGAGCTGTGCCCTGCACAGAACATCAACAGCTGCTCACTTTTTAACCACATTAACCAAAACCAATTTTGTATCTCTGGAAGAGATTGTTCAAGGCATTAACTGGAACTAATCTGTAGCTACTCCTCCAGGCTTTGGGAAAATAATGCTTTCTCTTCTGAATTTCATAAAATCATGGAGCATCCCAAAGTTCTTTCCTTTGAAGGAAACAACTGCAGTGACTGGCCATGAGGACACACTTGACTGCACAGCACTGGCAGCTGTGAAAAGCACCCTGTGGGAGCAGCAGCCAAATCACACATCATTCCCTGATGCACTCTGTGACTCAGAAATCACTTGAATATGCAATCAAAAAAGCAATTTCTTTAGTATCCAAGCCAAGAAATCCAAAGAGTGTGAAAATAAAAGACCCTAGAGGGCCACGATGTCTTGCTCAACTTCCAAAAAAGCTGGACAGGAATTGATTGAAGGAGAGATGACATTTAACATTTTAACACTCATTCTAACAAAAACATGACCTCTGTAGGTTAAAAAAAAAATAACCCAGCATTACCACAGTAGTTGATTATGACAGGTTTCAGCATTTATTATTAGATAATTTGTCCAGGACAGACTTATCAGCAATTTTGGCTTCCAGCTATATACTTAATTGTTGACCTATCAATGCTCTGCATGACACTACAAATTGTGCTGTCATGGAAGCAATCAGACATGTGCTGTCCTGAATAAAAACAATTCAAGCAGTGTCCCCAACTGTTCCAAGCTAAAACAAACTCCTCCTTCCTTGCTCCTTACCGTGTGTGCCACTCCACCTCGTCCTTTGCACGTTCCTTGCGAGCAGCTCTTTGTTTCTCTTCTAGTCTCTCTTTCTCTTTGCTTGCCACATCTAGCCAATGTTTCAAGAGAAATTGGTAATTTAGCAAAAAAGAAACAAAAATGCAGAAAACACAGAAAAACCAGAGAAATGAAACAGAATTCATTCAAGCACAAGAAAGCATTTGTACACCATCTTTAGCAACAAAAACCTAAAACTCATTTCAGAAAAATTGCTGCCACAAACAGAGCTGAAACTGAAATGCTGGTGTTTTCTCTCTCAGAAACACTGCACTGAGACAGCAGGGAAGAACTCAGATTAGGCATAACAGAGAGAGTGGGTTTTTTCACTATTTGCCCATGTGTTTCCTCTGACAAACACCAGAGCACGTCTGCTCAACACATGTCTGTCCAGACAAACTCCAGAGCAAGTGGAGCACATCTGCAGCTCCTCCCAAGTTAACAAACATGCAAACACATCCTAACACAGGATAGCAGCCCTGGGATCTACCTGGGATGCATCTGCTCTCCCAGGCTTTTCTGGGAGAAAACAGACATCAAACACTGTTCAGAAGCATGTTCAGTGCACAGGATGAAAAAGAGCTAAGGCTGCTCTGGGAATGAGAAACTGAAGACTGTTTCCTGCATCAACCTCCCTTCAGCCATCCCCCCCAAAACTTACTCATGTGCAAGTATTTCCTGCAGCAAACACATACCCATGTTCCCGTTCTCCATGTTCCTGATATCCGGACGTAGCCGGCAGTCCGTGGGAGCCAATATCGCTTCCATGCCCTTTTCCAGCTCGTTGAGGCTCACAGCAAAACTGGTGAAATTGTACATCTGAAAAGCAAATGAAAGAGAACACAAAAGTTATTCCAGCAAAGCAGTGCTGGGTTTCCTACAATGAATGGGTACAACAAAACTTCCAAGAGAAATTGCTGAGTCAAACCCCTGCTGGCTGCCCTGAAGGCAAGGTTAGCTTCCTACAATACCAGCTGGACTTTTTTGTTGGAGGGAAGGAACAAGAAAGGGCAGATGGGGATAGAAATCATAGCTTTCATTTTCTAAGCAGTCTTTGCTTGTGAGGAATAAGACAGATTTTTTACAATATTGATATTTAACATCATGATTTTTAGGAAAAAGCAGAACAAAACAAAACCACCCACACCTAAAAGACCGAAAAGTCTTGTTGAAACTATGGAAATGAATATCCAGCTGCTCATTTACTGCACCCTGTAGCAGCTTGTCTTGGAACAGCAGGGCCAGCAGAAGGGAATGTGTATCCATATTTTAGCCACTCTCAGTGCAAAGATCTCCCAGACAGGTTCACCTCAGTCTCCAGATTGCCAGCTGCACTTGGAGCCTGCATTCCCTGTGCCAGCTCAGGCACTGCAGGGCTGCTTTCAGCACAGGACTGAAGCAGAGCTTGCTGGAGTGTAATTTCAGTGCAGCAAGAAGCACCAGAGCCTGGTCCTTTGCCAAGGAGTGACACTGCAACAAGGCTCCCTGGACCATTACTGGTGCTCCCCTGAATAAGTCACCAGAAAGAGCAAGGCACAGGCTGATTGGAAGAGTTACCTGTGATGAGTTTGGTGGCCTACAGTTTATTCTCCAAAGCAATTTACTGCCTGGTATGAACTGTACCGTGTCTTGAACCTCTGGCATATCATCAGCCTCATCATTTTCAGATTTAATATCTTCTTCACTCTGAAACAGAGATAACATTTGGCAGAGGAACAAAGGAACATTGGATTTCATCTAGGATTCTGAAGAATCTGTTCACTTTTGAGACACTCCTGTACTCCTGCCTCTTCCCCCTGTTTGCTTTTTCTCATTATGCATACAGTCCCTCTCATTTTTATCATATCTTGCTCCTGATATCCCTGAATAGTCTCCCAAGACTTCAGTAAAACTTAGATATCTGTTTAAAAAAAATCAGTAATAGTAATAATAGTAAATTAATGTCTTTCAGAAGTGTTTTCTCCAGCTTTCCTTCTATCCTATGCCATAGGTTATTTTAACCTCATATGACAATTATTTCTTCAAGTGCATTTGAGAAGAGACTGAAATTTAAACCAGTCCCCAAGTTAGTTCTTGAGTCATAAATAGGGCACACCTGTTTTTGGATATTTCCAAAACATTTGGATGTGTGGTTAAAAGAAGACAGGCCCTTGTTTCAGTCTGATCCAGACTCCAATCACAATTATCACTGCCAGTTTTCTCACTGTGAAGACTGTGTCCCTTAAGTTTATGAATACAGTGAGTTTCCTTCAAAGTTCCTTTGTTACCAGCTGCACTGCTGTGCTGCACGTAGAAAACTCCAGTGGTTCAGGAGGCTGCTCTCAGAATCTGAGACAATCTGACTGCTGCAGGACACAGACAGCAGCATTGTGGAGTTTTAGAGGATTTCACCATGAGAACCCATTTAAAACCACACCTACCAGAAGGGAAGTTTGAGGCAATAACATCCTGGAGTGACAGTAACAGTTTTCCTCACTCCCACCCCCTTTCTATTTTCTTTCTGCCTTCTCTGACATGGTTCATTTGTTTCAATCAAAAATACCCTACTAGGTTAAACAGGGCCTGTTTTATATACTAGAAAACAGCTCCATATGGTTAAGAGTCTAATTTCAATAATTTGGTTTGAGTATTCATTATTTAAAAAGTCACTTCTAGGCTACTTTCCATGTCAACATCTGGTTTACTGTTAGACAGTTCTCCATCTAAATATAGTCTCAACAGGAAGGAAGGAAAGAAAGAGTTGATTTTCTTAAGATGAACAGAACCTTATTATTTTTTTAAAAAGAGTCAAAGTATAAGCCTGTACCATGATGGAATCCAGAGCCAAAAGCAAGGCCTGTTGTTGCTCTAGATTCTTCTGATGTGAATACTTTTAAAGTTTGAGCCTCTTAACATCAAGAGTGATTAGCTTCTGTTTAACTTTTCATTTTCAATGAGTAACTGTTGATATAAGAAAACTCACAGTTCTCTGCTGCACCATACAATATTTCCCATTTTCCATGTGACACTGGGGTTTTGGCAGCAACTTATCTGACACTGCTTACACATGGAGTAAAAACCCTGCATGTTTCCAGACCTCTTTGTTGTAAAGATTTCCTACATCACCAAAAAGCATATCTGACTTAAACAAAATTGTGATTGTTTTTACTGCTCAGATCCTAGTATTTTTACTGCTGGGGTTGGCAGTAGAGCCATCTTCCTTATTCAAGGACTGGAAAACATCAGCTTGGGGGTTGATATTTGATGATTTCTCTTTGACAAATCTCTAGCAGACACCATTCCTACGAGTTCCTTCCATGCCAGCAGCTCACACTACATCCTGCAAACTCCAAGTGCCAGGTGCCTTCTCACTGCCCCATCCAACCCCCACCAAATGCCAGCTTTTATCCTTCATTCACCCAAATAAAATGTTTTGATTTTATTTCTGGCATTTCAGAATCTTTTCCTCCCTAAAGAATCCTTCACCTTACCGACTTCTTCTTCTGCTCACCACCTCTCTTCTCACTCTTTTTGTAGGTCTCGTATGTGGTGGGATCAGTGCTCCACAAACATTCTGTCCACTTGCCATAGATCACACACAGCTTCTTCCTGCTGCAGAGAGAGCAAAGGACACTGAGCTCTTCCTTCTGATTGAGCCTGCTAAGCCAAGCCTTGCAGATTCTGATCTATATTAAATACTCAGCTCCTTACTTCACTGTATTTTATGTTTCTATTTGCAGATTTCACAGAATCACAGAATGGGGGATTCTTAGAAAACACAGATGTTTGATAGGCAAAGTAAAGGTTTCACAGCTCATTCCAGCCCTCCAGAACAGATCCTCATGACAGTCACATGCTTTTGCCACTGTTAAATGAACGTGGGTACATCAAAGCCAATTATAATACAGAGACTCAGAGTCACAAAACAGGTTTGGGTTAATTAAAAACTTATAGCAACCACATTTTCATTCTTTTAAACTGAAGACTGGAATTATGACCAATAGCAAATCATTTGCACCTACTCTGCATTTTCCCTTTATTTCCAAAACCTGGACTAGAGAGTTTTTCTAATAATGCTTAAAAATTATCATCCTGGAATCATGGGGTTTAATTCTGGCACAGAGAACAAAATGAGTTACAAAGTACATTACCAGCACTTTAAAGTCACATCACTGTGGTCTCTACACCAGTAAAAGAAATGCTCCAGTGTTCAAAAACAGAGAGACCAAGAGGGTTTTATCACTTACTGCTTGTCCTGGATGTATCCCTCTACTCTGTGAAGCTCTTTCCCAAACAGTCCACATGGTTTAAAATTAAGGACACATTTATCTCCAGTACTGTGGAGGAAATAAGCACATGTTTAGAGAAGTAAGCCCCTAAATACACCAGAACATTTATTTTACCTTATTTGGCTTTTTAAATATAGTTACAGTTAACTGCTGGTTTGTTACATATACATACACAATTATTTTTATTTAACTATGGTTATTTTTATCTGACCAGGGCATTAAAAATGGCACACAAATTTCAAAATTCCACAGAACTAACAAATTTTGTGCAAGTACAGGAGACAGGATTACAGATTTGATGCTATGAGAAGTATCAAACAGCAGCTTCTTGGATTGATGCTCTCATTTATTGACAGAGCAATGTGTGCAGGAGTAACCCTCACAAACTTCTTTCCCTCATCATTTAGAAAGTAATTTATTTTATATAAGTAGAAAGCTTTCACACAGACAGCTGGCAGAGCAGTTGACACTCTCTAAGTTCACATTTCCCAACTCTGCAGACATTTTTCTGTGCTGTGCCCTTAATTTAAGATATTCTCCATTATCTAAACTAAAAAAACTGACAAATCACAATCAACACCATGGAGGTCCAATCTGCCTCTGGCAATTATTCCATTTAATGGTTCTGGAGTTAAATTTAATTTCTGTTCTCTGGCAAAGGGGCTGAATTTGGATGGGTAACTCACAAATGTAAAACCTTTGCTCTCCATAAGCCATCTGGCTTTGTGCCTTTTCATTAATAATATTATGACAGCAAGCCCAGACCTAGGGAGAGTTTGCATTTGTCAGGAGACAAAAACCAAAATCTGCTCTGTAACACAAATGACCACAAGAACCTCTACAGCCCCCAGGTTCATGATCAACATTACCTGTGATTTACAATTTCTACCACTCCATACTGTTCTAACCACAGTTTACCAATAATTACATTATGTACACAACAGGTTGGATTTGTCCATGTGTAAGCTTCATTGTGCCTGTCAAGGAAATAAGAGAAAGAAATCATTTTCTTGAGCATGAGATGGAAGCCTGTTTTCAATTCTGTTCATGGCAGGGTAAAATATTTAGCATTCCTCTGAAAAGCCAGCACTCAGCTTCAAAACAGAAGAGAAACAGACTTTTCTTTACAAGTCAACAATGTGTTGTATCCAAGCATTAGTGCAAGTTAATAAATTGATATTGCCCTTATTCTTCTCTCTTATGTTTTACAGCTGGTGTGCTCTGGATTACAAATTTCAGCCCAACATAAAGAGCAGGCCAGGAATTAATATTTTTCATTTGCATTTTTTAAGTGATAAAACATAGTATTTGCAGGAGAACCAGACTAATAAACTAATGCCTCACTGTGTCTTCTACTCAATTGCTGAAGCAGCAGTAAATTGCCTAAGTGGCTTCCAGAAGCATGCCACAAGTTTTCTTAACAGTATTTGAGGCCTGTTCCAGTGCCACTAAAGGTAATTTTGGGGGTGTGAGTGGTTTTTGCTTTTTTTCAGTTGATTGTTTAACACCAGTGGGACACAAGAGCACTACTGCAAGCTCCACAAACATACCTTTTAAAATTCAGTTCACTACTCAGTTCCATCCTTTCCCCAAAGATCTACTGAGAAGGAAAGATCCTAGAATTGATTACCCACTTGATTTTATTTTTGGTTTATTTTTTTGTGAAAAGCTTTTAAGGTGAGTTAACAGATTCTAAATCCTTAAAAGCCATTATTCCAAAAATGATCAAAAAGTTACACAACAGGATTCCTACTGCCACTAGCAGAGTCAAAATTCACTCATCTTTCCATGCTGGTAAGGGAAATACTGAAGTTACCTGGTAGGCAATCAGCCCATCTTAGAAAAGCTTGTAAACTCTGTTTTAACAGAAAATACAGAAAAAGCAGTGTCCTGTGTAAAAAGTGCCTTGTGCTTCTACTTCCAGTGGGTATGGAGAGAACACTCCAATGTAATGTTTCCAACCCATCTGTCATTTTCCAGTGCAGAGAAATAACAGATCATTGAAGTCTCACTATTTCCCACAGCTCCTTTATTCAAGGAGTCTTTAGAACAATGACTACTCTTCAGCTGGGGGAAAAAATACCAGAATCCCTCAAATTCATCCCCCAGCCATTAAATATAGTTTTATTCTTGAACTATTCTGACACCAGAAGCTTTACAGCATAAACCAAAACACAACACAAGGCACTTATGGTTAGGGCTGATGAATTGAAGCACATTTTGTGCTGGAGAAGTGAGAGAAAAGTGTCTTCTAATGCTCTGAAAAATAGTCATGGTTAACATAAAGGCACAATTTAATACTGACTCACAGCTTTGCTTCCCAAACAGCTCCTTGTTCCCTCAAGCCTTGAGCAGTTCTCAGACTCCTCAAAGCAACAGAGCGGTCTGAATCACAACACTGAGAGGCTCAACATTTGATTCCAACTTTTGCTGCTAACTTGAAGCAATTATTTAAAATAAATGCTTTAACTGTTTATATTCCAGTTTAAATCCCAGCCTTGATTAGACTCAGGAAGAATTTTAACAGTCTTCTAAAGAAAGGCTCTCGAGGAACAAACATTATTGTGGTAACACCTGCATTCTGCCCTAACATTCACAGTTCCTTCTACATTCAGATGAAATTTCCTTTATTTCCATCACCATTTATCTCCAAGACCAGTTCATATTCCATACTTTGGAATATTAGATACCAACAGCTGAAAAATTAAACCACTTTCAAAAGCATGTACACGAAAAGTCAATGCTTGCTATGGGAGACAAGTTGGTTCTTTATTGAAACCAAGTATCTAGAACTTTCTTAAGTCAGCATTTCAAAAGCATCTCAGAATTAGGCCTCAGAAGGGTTTTTATAAAAGCACCAAATGCAGAATACTTTATTTGCAACTGTTCTAGTGCATCCTCATGTCCCACTTGGGAAAGCTCCAGAGTCTTTGTGCCACCGGGACACAAACTCGTGGGACATCACATAATTTATGAGAGACAAGCCTGGGAGCAATCTGGAGAGCCATTCTTGATTTTAGTAAGAAGCTGATCCTTCTCTGGAAGTGGCAATCCTGACAGGTTTCTCCCTTACCACACAGAACAGTTATTGTGAGATGCAGCTCTTTCCATACAAACCACCAAAACCAACAGCAATACTGAAAATTGAGATGAGCATCGACAGCCCAGTAAAGAATTTTATCTCTATATTTAAATTTTACATGAATTCACAGAATAGCTTTCAGTAGCAACCAATTTGTGAGAAATGCTAATTTTCATGGTGGAAAAACTGGGTCAAATTGCTACAGCTATGGAAGCATAACACAAATCAAGAAAGAAAAGAGCTCTGAAATTAAGCAGTGAAAATTAACTTGTAAATCATTTCTTACAACTTCTTCAGCAAGGGGTTTTTAGGTAATCATTTCTGAAAAGCCAACAGGATTATTACAATAAGTAAAAAAAGTTATTTACTTCTCATACTCACTTCAGAAGCTCCAAAGTAATTGTTCCCCGAGGCTCTGCTTCTATGCTCTTCCCCCAGAATTTTAGTTTGGGATAGATTGATCCATGAAATATGAAGTCCTTATTGAGGCCTTCAGAATAAAATGCACTAATAGGTGGGTGGTGGCTGACTTGTTCAGATATAAACCTAAATCCTAAGTCCTCCCTGGCAACAACAAAAAAAGAGCATTAAACAGTAAGTGTATTTTTAATATTGCAAGGGAAAAGAGTTGATACTTTAAAAAAAAGTGAGGTATTTTTAGATTAAACTGAAGGTGAGACTTTTCCTTTTCTAGTTCCATGACACATTTACAATTAATGAAATGAAAGGATTTCTACTCTGAACACTTTCTTTTTATACCCCAAACCAGATTTCTACCCAGAAAAGCAACTAAAGAAGTTGTGCTGAAATAACTCATGAAAATAAAGAAACCTTTTGGGCAACATGAAAAGATCTGACTGAAAATTCTTTACTCTACTGCAGACACATCACCCATTTATTTGAGGAAGCTCAAAATCCTTCAGACTAATTTCTCTATCTGACATGATCAACAAAACACTATTTAAATTAATTAATAGTGTGTGTTCAGGAAGTGTCTTTGGTGGAAGAACATGAACCAATTTTTCTCTAGATAAATCAAAGAATACTCTGCCTAAACTTAGAAATAAAATTATTAGCTTTTATAAAACCTCTCAGAAATTTGGAGATAGTTTGAGGAAAAGAATTTTAGCTATACTCAGAAATATACTTTAGTGGTGTTTTACTGCAACCAAACCATTTTGAGAGTCTGCTAACTCAAGAACACAAACAGCCCCAGCTCCCAGTTTAAAGTAATTACTACCTGGTTAATTCATAGGTTTCTCCTAACAGTGGGTTAAATGGTTTGCCAGTTCTCTCCCACTGAGAAGCTACAGCAGAAACTGCAAAAGCAGCTACAGCCTGTAAGCAAATTAAGAACACATTGTTATGAGAATAGTGCATTAAAACTCTAAGTTTAATGTACTTTATTTGTTGCACATTACAGTATTTATTATTCCAAAAAGGAATTGCTTTATATTGCTTAAGGCAAAAACATTTGTAAGCCATAGAATAAATGACATAGAAGTTGGGAAATATAAGCACTTATTAAGAATCTCATTTCCAACAGGAATTAATGTCTGTGGTAAATTCTGCCAGATTATACTCTGCCTCACCCAATTCTAGAAGATCAGCCTGGTTTTTTAAATCTACTTTCCACCCCCCAACTTTGCTCCCCACCCTCAGCTCACTGGGAACAGAGCCTCACTTCCCTGGAGCCAGGTAAGAACTATTTCTAGCACAGATTTCTTGAACCAGGCCAGCAGGTTCAGGTGACACTGAGGAGCTCCTGCAGGCTGGGGAATGGAGCTGTGGACCACACAAATACAGGAGCCAAGATAAACACACCAGTTTCACTTGAGTAAAACCAGAGCTGGGAGCAGCACCAGCACAACCTGATGCACACAGCTGTCACCATATTCACTTCCCTGCTCTGAGCCCAGCCAGGTACTGTATCCTACTCCAGTAATAACCCGTTTTGGAGAAGGAAAGAGTGGTAAATTTGTCTCTGTCATGACAATTTTTCATCCAGGAACTTCAAAATCATGAGGCCAACAAACCAATTTAGAGTGACATAAAGCGAGGATTTCATCCTCACAACACATAAAGCCACAAAAAGAGTCACAGTTAAAGAAATGAGTGGAGATCCTGGGGCATGGTCAGTTGTGGCACTTTCCTTTCAAACTCTGCACAGCATGGAGGGTCTAAGTGTCAGAAATCTTTGACACAGCCACTATGAAAGAAGAAACTCATCTAGACAGACAAATTGGGCAACCTTACAGTAGCCCCTGAGAAAGAAATACACTCAAGTGAGAAACTGTCTTAAAATCAAAGACTGAGAGGAAAAAAACTTCTTGTGAATTACCCAGAAGGTGGGGGAGGTGCTTACCTGCATTCTTTCCAGAGGATCTGCATGACTACAAGCCTTATTGATGAGGTATATATGCTCCATATATTCTGTTATCCTTTGAAGGAAACTCAAGGGCTCGTTGAAGACAATGGGCATCGTAATCTTGGACAGCTCCTACATAACCAAAGGGCAGGTTGACTTCTTAGACACAATACTAAGTTAACAACAACAATTCTGAAAATAAATTGTGGGTGAGTTTATTTACAGTATTTCTCAAAGGATATCTGGCAAGCCTGAAGCAGACCTCCAAGTGCTACAGCTGAAAGGGGCTGGAAGCACTGCACAACCCTACTTGCAATCTGAAATAACAACTTAAAACACTGATCCAGCTAACTTAATAAATTCATAGAGGATGTTACCTTCTCTGCTGTGGTCTGTGTAAAGCAGAAGAGGTTAACATTTCCCTAAGTAGCAGCAATAATGTTCAACCAGCTCCGTGCTGATACTGAAGTGCCACACACTCCTTGGAAACCCTCACATTCTTATTTGCATACAATCTATCTATTGTACTGCAGCAACCACAAATTATTTTTTGAAAGGAACAGTTACATAAAGAATAGTACTTGAATTGCTCCAACAGATTTTAGTGGCTTTATTTAAGCAACCTGTTATTTGTGTCAGACCATTTCTGGTTTCCCATGTGGATACAAGACAGACATGAAGTTCACACAGAGATTTCCAAATCCCCAGGTCTTTTACTACACCCAAGCAAATCTGGCTGTTTAATTACGAAGTTGCACTCATGGCTGAGCATTAAAGCACCAATGTTAGTGCTTAAAACTTCACAGAAAGCAGAATGCCACTAGATGAAGTTAATGCAACATTTTCCTCACACCTTGGCAGAGGCAAGGGAAGAAAAATGTTAACATTAACTAACTTAAACTGATTTGGTATAAGCAAAAGGTTTGAGTAGGTAGGTCATTCATCCCACCAAAAGGAGTTTTGAGAGAAATGTATCTCCTAGATGACATGAATTAATAAAATAAAATCCTAAATCACATTTTGCTAAGTAAAAAATAAAAAAAAAAATCAAGTAAGAGAGCATTGTGTCAATCAAACATATTTGACTATATTTTAATGGCTTTAGTCTAGTTCTTAAAGGACAGATTCAGAAATGCCAATCCACATGCTTTAACAGCTAAAGAAGATATGGAAATAGTACTGTTAAGAAATCAATGTTGAGATTTTGGGAGTTGCAGTTTAAAATTGTTTCCTAGCCAAAAGAAAAGGAAAATGCACCAGGCAATATCCTGTGCCTTGATGTTTAAGCAATAAAATTAATCAGCTGACCTTAGGAGACCTAACACAGATACTTCATCCAAGCTAACTTACCAGTCCAATGCATTTTTTTAATATGCTCCACACACTAAAATCACTTCTAGAAAACATTGGGGCAGGTAATGATGTCCTGTAATGGAAAAAAAAAATACAACTGTCATTATCAGCCCATTAAACAACAAGACATTTTCTTTTCTATTGAAGCAACTTTTAAGGGAAGCAAAGCATCACCCCAGACATGGCACAGGAAGCTGACACATGAACTGACTTTCCAAGCCCAGAGAATTACCCTCTCCCATGAGAACAGCAATGGCCCAAAAAGTATGAGCCAGGACATGCTCACCTCTCATCTCCTATGCAGCTCTATGTGTTTACCTGTGTCTCTTAATCCCATTTTCTTGTATCTCTGTCTCTCCATTATGCTTTCCAGTCCTATTGCTTTGGTGTGGATCTAGATCAAGCATTTCTGGAACTTTATGATTTGCTTCTGAAAAGTCTCCTGAAGAATTGTCAGAATCAAAGCCTGTATAAAAACCAAAAGGCAACAATTTTCTTAGGAACCTTACCATGCCACAGAGGGACACTCACATTTTCAAATCTCACACCTGAAGTAGACTTAGACTAAGTTATTTTATTTCAAAGAGTATCAGAGTGAAGACCCTTATTAAGTGACCTAATTTCCAGGAGTATTACAAGCCAACTACTGCATTAGAATCAAGAATTATCATTTTTCACACTGCTGAATAAAAAACTAATTTAGAATCTTAAAAGCTGTCGAGTAGCTTTTAATTAGCTTTAACCTAATCAGATTAGCTGCACTGTCTCTTTTTCAGAGCTGCAGTGTACTTACAATAATTTGTTTCAGTTATGTAGTTTTCTTCAAAGACCTCAAATAAATTAAACTTACACTGTTAATGGGCAAGGAGAAAAAGAAAAAAAGAAAAGAGAAAATGGCCATTTCACAATGCAAGGACAAACACCCAGACAACTGCAACCACAGAAATGCAGGATATTGAACCTCTTTTTGCCATCCATACATGCAAACCATCTAACACTTCCCTAATGCTTGCAGCAGGAACATGTGGGCAGCAGGGTGAATATTCCCTGAGCTCCACACGTGAACACAGCCTGACCTGCAGGAGGTGGCTGCATTTCCTATGTCCCAAATCCATCCACTTGGTCAAGAGCTACTGGAAATACCATTGTAACCAAACCCCAGCTTGCAGCATGGTGCTTGGAACAGCTTTCATCCCAAAAATGTTAAACCAGCAGCAATCTGTAGAACACAAACTTGTGTCATCAAGCTGCCCTAAGTAAAAGCTGGACTAAGCCAACAATCCAAGATTCCAGTTTAATGATTTTTAGTCACATAAATTACACATGTAGTAATATAAATAATGACCATTTTTGCACATGGCTTTGAATAAGAAGATTTTAAAAGCATTCTATGCACCTCTACACACGCCCTTGTTCTCAATCAACAGCAAGAGGCCTCCCCTCAGTGCTGCTACCCAGACTGACTGCAGGAAAAAACCACTTGTAAACCACAACAGCATCACCACAGAGCACCCTAAAGGATCAATTAATACAATCCTTCACAACTGCTGCAGCACAACAACAGAAAACACTGCTGATCAGTCAATCTAATAAAGGAACATTTTTGCTGACATTAATTCTGAGATCATGAGGTCCTTTCTGAGTGCCAAAGGGGTCAATTCTTCCTCAAGACAGACTTTAGTTTCCAGCTTCCAATTTAAAAGTCAGAATCAAAAAGCAATATTAATTGTGGGTATTTGCTGGCATACAATTTTTGCCATGGTTTTAAGGAATACATAATTTTTGAATTCCTTTCATTCCAGCTGTCACAACCTGGGCAGCCCCTTGAGTTTGTACTGAGTTCCCATCACACTCAGCTATGGCCTGTCCCAGAGTCCAGCAGTGGGTACAGGAATATTCTGAAATGTTACAAAGCCTGTAGACACTCTAATGGAGTAAAGAAATCAGTTGTGACTAAGATTATTTCAACTTTAAATAGACTAAAATGCTGTGATCCCCTGCCATTGACTTTTTTACAAAGCAGTACTTCAACTTTATTTTAACCTCTCCAATGGCTGCTTTTGCTGTATTAGAGCAATTCATGCAAGGCAGACATTCCAGAAACAAAAAGCTGCACTTTTTTCAGGGATCAAGACCATGGTAATAGCATTCAGATCTGTACCAGGAAGTCCCAGTGATATAATCTTATTTGGTAAACAGCAGGTGTAATGGGTGATGTCATGTCTCACCCTGTCTCGTACATTTTGATGTCACAAGAATGTAATTATACAGCAATAACCACACCTTGGCACTCTTAGTACTCAACTGGAAACTATGACAGTCACATAAGGATTCAGGTCCTTAAAATGAGAACTACCCTGAAATACCTGTCTTAAAAAAACCTTCAGTCAGTTCATAACAAAATATTTATGATTTTGAAATAGTATTTTAACCATATATTAGCTTTTTTCACAACCTGTTACAGTAAGCAGCAAATAACTTATTAGCTTAACTATAAGTTGAGGAAAAAAAAATTTAAAAAGAGCTTTTTGGTACAATACCCTCACCCCAAAAACTGAACAAGCTCACACAACACAAGGAACAGCATCACTTCAATGAGATTAACACATCTAAATGTAAAAGTAAAGTTTCCCAACAGGAATAGTCCACTGGCTTATAGGGTGTTAGTAGTTCTGGAAAATTCAGACTGTAATTTCAGTCTTTACATTGTACCTGAAACCTGCAAATCCTATCAAATGGTCATTGTGTTATCCACATTAGTGTTTCTGTTTCCTATGATTCAGAATTGTTTTGTCCTGCTCCTGTAAAGCACAAGAGGAATTCAGATTCAAGTATATATATTATTTGTGGACAACAATATGTCACTGGTAAGTAAAGAAATACCAATTCAAATGAGTGTCTTGCAGACAAACAACAAAAATTAAATCCCTGCTCCAGAAAAGAAAGTACATCAGAAGGGTAAGTTTGCTTTTATTAGACTGCACTTCTCTTAATTAGTTAAAAAAAAAACACCTCAAACCAAAAGCATTATGGTACACAACCAGATAATCATAGACTTTCAACTACACTTTCCACCTTAGCATCACATGACTTATCCACTACAAACCCATTGAGAAAATCTCAGAAGATGCTTCTTAATGAAGTTCTAGGTATCACAGTTCTATTAAGAGCTTTCCAGGCACTGTTTTATGCAGAGGAAGTAGTTCTGGAAGAAAAACAGCTTACAGAAATGATTTGCTGTAGTTGTTCTAAGTTCAAAAAGAGCCTTACACCAGCTGACAATAAAGCTTTGAACTTGAGAAACTGAGTAGGTAAGAGTTACTTACAGGACAGTTTTCATACTGAAAAACCACTGGGAGTGAGGACAAAAATGGAGATTTAAAAGGAGGATAGGGGATCAGAGACAGAAATACAATGCCAACAATTAGCTTAATCAGAAGTTCCACTTACATGTGTTAAGAGTGAAACAAAAGCTTTAAAAAGTCTGAAACTTTCAAAACAAAATACTTAAGTTGGGTGCCAACATAAATCTATTTCAAGAGCTTAAAGAAAAGTGACTTGCCAGTAACTTTAGTTCTCTTAGCCTTCCTCTTCCACATCCTGCAAATGAAACAAGTGCACTCAGAGTGTGCTGCACATGAGCCAAGGCAGCAGAGCCCTGGCTCTGAGTCATGGACAGAGACACGAGACCTCCCCTCCAGACAGTCAGCAACTTCCCCAAGTATTAATTAAGCCTTGTCAGCCAAGGCAGAAAGGGAATCAAAACACCTTGAGAGCCTTGAGACCTAAAAATGGCATAAGGAGTAGGATGAACATGCTGGAAGTACAGACAGCAAGTGAAGCAAGAGGTATTGCTTTTCTTTGCCAGAAATTAACCATTCTCCACTTTCCAAAATCAGTCCATTGTCACAAGCTGTAGCTGATGGAGGCAGGTTGGCCTTTAACAACATCTGCAATACTTACAGAGCCATTGATTCTGTCTGATCCAGACAGAATGAAAATATATCAGTTTGGCAGATAACCTCACTTCCTCCTCCCCACATGAAAGCAACAGAGAACAATATCCTCACAAATACACACCTGGCTGGATGAACCAGCTGAACCTCGCTGGCACAGAACACATTTCCATAGAACTGCAGGCTAATATTTAATAAAGCAAAATTAAACTATTCATGTTCTCAAAAATAAATTACCCTGGTAAACAGCCAGACATTTACCCAGGTAAACAGCAGACAAAACACTCTGGCAAAAAGATACCCATCAATATCAATGAAGGATACAGCTCTAAAAGAGGTCCCTGATGGCACACAGTCATTAACAAAGTCTGTGATGACATTAACACACCCAAGGTGACATAGATCAAAGCTATATGCTCCTTGTCTCACAGAAAAATTCAAAGAATCTGAAATTCATCTAAGGATTGACCACCTTTATCCTGATCCAGCCTCAGAAAAGGTGGCTACTGGAATTTAAGAAAAAGCAGATTCTAGACAGCTGGGATGCCTGGAGTTAAGTGAGATCACAGGTAACATTCTCAAGGGGACTCATTCATGAGGTAAGGATGTCAAGTGTCAGCAATGCTAATAACCTCTGACTGCAAAGGAACTTCTCCCCATGGAAACCCTTTGTCACCAACTCCATCCATCGATATCCCAGCCCATGCTGCTCCTCCACAAGTGCCATCATCATCCAGTCAGGGACAAACCATGTGCCAGGAGGATGATTCCCAATCACACAGCACACAATTCCCTCCCATGAGAATGTCTTTTAGATGAGATGAGGACAGTGTCAGAAGCAGGAAACTTCTCAGCCATGAAGTTAAATCCAATACTACAAAAATCAGGGGTCACCTTAGGAGAGACTGGTATTCTACAAGTGGATGTCATTAATTAATAACTATGGAAAAGCTGTGACTTCCTCAAGGAGTGAGTCCATTCTACCTTAGAGGAGGCAGGAAACTACCTGGGCTGCTGCTGAGTGTGATGAAGAATTCTGGAGTAACTCCCACAGAGTCCATCTGCTCCCAGCCTGGTTTACTCCCTACAGGACACAAACCCCAGTACCCAATTCCTAAAATCAGTGAACTTTGGGAACACACTGCAGCTGCTTCTGGGAAACCAGGGCCCAGGGCTCAGCAGGAGCAAGAGAAAAAGTATGGTGCACACACTGTTTTCATCTCAACAGTAAAACACAGCTGGAAAAGGTGCTCATTCCTGGCAGCCACATCCCAATCCTGGACTTGGAGCAGATTAAGCACATCTGAAGTGCTGAAGAAGCTTCTGCCCTTCTACTGATCTGACCTAAAAACAAGGAGAGCATCCTTGGAAAGAGCAGACCAAGCAGCCTGCCAAGGGAACTTCATTTTATTTTAATCAAAATTTGGAACTTCAGATCTTGAAGTTTTCACTGGGAAACCTGGAAGCTCACCTTGGTTCAGAAAGGACTGTGATTGTGGACTTGATCTCCTGCCATGACACCTACCATGTCCAGATCATTAAAAAACTAAGAGACAGGCAGGCACTACCATTAACACCTAAAAAAATCCACTAAAGCACGATGTGAAATATCCAGTGTTAGCAGGAGCAGAGAGTTACTACAGACACCAGCAGCCAGGGAACACGAATGCAGAGAGGCCCATTTATAGTTGCTCTTGACATCACATTTCTGAATGACCTGGACAAGACACAGCTACAAAGAACTAGGTCTGACTTCACTTGGTCTCGGCAAATAACTCATCAAACTGTCAGCATCTCCTAAAGCACCCAGCTGGAGAAAGGGATTGAGCACCTGTCCTTAAAGACAGACAGTCCTGAGAGAGAACAAATCTGAAGCAAAGTATTCCAAACTTAGAACTCCTCTTAAATCAAGTACCAAGCTCCAAGAAACACACATAACTTATATATAGATAAATTTATCTCCTGCCAGCACATTCCCCCCTGTGGAAGAGTAAGATGAGGATGGAACAAGGAGTGCTCACAACACCCCAGTTCTGAGCAGAATCAGCCATGGCTGCAGGTACAAGAACAACTCATGCACAATAGCTCAGTCACCAACACCTGGAGCACTTGCAGGGGCAATCAACCTTTGGAGGTAGAGGAGAATAAGAAGAGAGAAAAAGACAAAAACAGTGTCTAAACTCAGATGAGTCAAACACCAAGGGCTGTGCAGTTCTGCAGCAAGGGACAAACAAATGCATCACCATCAAAGCTGTACAACACAGACCTTGTGTTAAGAGGCATATTTCTTTTCACACCTCTTTCAGTGGAAAAACAAAAAATCTAGCTCATTTATGGCAGTGACCCTGAGCTCTTGAAACTGAGAGATTACTAGTGACATACAGAAACAACCCATTGTGTTTTCAAGATTTTAATGGTACAATGGTTTGATTTTACTGATGAATTTGGAGTACCAGACCCCATCACTCCCAGCTGGCATGAACACAAACCAAATTTCCTTCTCTCCTCTGTGACATAGTTGTGACAAGTCCTGTACAGTCTGCTGTCAGTCACACTGCTTCACCCAGCCCCCTCTGTTTACTCCTCACATGAATTTCCAACCACCCATGTCTAAGTCTACCTTACCCACTTCTATCTGCCATGCTATTTCCATTCCTTTCACACTCACCATTATTCTCTTCCCCTTCCTGAGATTTTACATTAACCACTGTACACTCAGTACTTCTCCTTTCACCTCTGCTACAGGATTTCTCAAGAGACATTTAAGTGGAAATCTTTACAATTGTTTAAGATCTTTAAGAGGATTTCCTTTTTCTTTATTAAAATACTTCACGCATTTTATTTCACCACTAAAGCTATCTAAAGCTCTTATAAATAACTATTCATCCTTATTAGTTGAAAGCAAAGCATTATTTGATACACTGCTCAAGTGTGAAGTGATTCATGTTTGCTTTTTTAGAAAAAAATAGGACTGCAAAGACTTTTGGCTCCCTATCTTGAAAACATATTTTTACAGCAATTTGTTTCTCACTTGAAAAACATTTTCTGCTTCAATTCTTTAGGATAAGTTTTCCATTAAAATAAAAAAAAAAAAGAATACAATAACAATAAAAACAACCCACAGGAAATATTTCACCTTTCAAAGGATCTGCTTCTCAAGCTGCTATTAAATTGATTTTCACAGAAAATGAAAGCAAGACCTGGCCACTAAAGGACTGTTACAGTGATGAAATAATAACTGGCATTAAGATTTAACAAAAAAACCCCTCATTTCCAAGCCTGAACACGAGCTACAATTTTCTTTTTCTACTTTTCAGAAGACAGCGCTCTAAGTTTTACCAACACAAGTTTACTTTTGATTTATTATTAACAGCTATATATTACCAGCCCCTTAGCACACACACAATGTAATTTATAGGGGTTTTCTTGCCCTTGGCACTGTGCCCATCACTCACCCGTAACGGCATCATAAAACTCTTCTTCACTGTTCATCCTTCAGTGTGAAGTCTCTGTGCAGCCACTGCAGCTCTCTCTAATGCATCGTTGAATTTGATTTAGAGATTAAGTATCTGTGTGCTGTCAGGGTCTTCTTTTGCAAATACCCAGCTGCTTTAGATGATCTATTTGACAAGACAGGGAAACAGAATTAGCAGCTTCTCCTGTGGATGAACACTCACACTTGACAAACACTAATTTTCCTGTTTCTTCACATGGCAAAAGATGGCTTTTTGCATTCATAAATAAACAGCTTTCTTTGATACCACAGTAATTTTGAAGACAACTACAACCTGCCACAAGAACAGCTGATTTACTGTGCCACACTTCTCTCTGTTTAAACACTTCATACACATTATTGTAAAATGTATCTTATTTACAGCAAGTTCAATTTCAGGCAAATACAGCTAGAAGAACAGAGAACTGTCAGAAGAAAAAGCCAGCTGGCAAACCAAAAATTCTCCTTAGCAAGAGGATAAGCTTTGCTGCATCCTTAACCAAGAAATCTGGGAACAAGAACCTTGGTATCTCAAAGTCTGACCACTGCATGAAAATATTTGGTCTGACTCTACATCATGCAATCAGTGACCCTGAGAGAAGTTTTGTCAGGCTACTGCTATGCACTCTTGAAGAGACAACCAAAGATTTTTCCCTCTAGAAGGAATGGAAAGAACCAACTTTTCCTCAGTAGAACCACACACTCTGCAAATAACTTACAGATTTATGTATCATTCCAGCTCTACTTTACAGATAGATTAAATTAGATTTTTTTCCAGATGGTTGGCAATGGCATATCGCAAATATTTTTACCTCACCCAATTTTAGTTTAAGGAGAAGAATGAGAAAATTTCGTTTTCACTCTCATAAATGTTCACCAGGTTCCAACAACGAGCCAAGTACACAGCAATAAATGACAGCATGGCAATGCTATCGATATCTCCTCCAAAACAACCTCAATCTGTCAGTCTCAATTTTTTCTGATCCTGAAGATTCCACTGTTTTGTGACAGTAGTTTCTCCAGAGTAATTATAACTTGCACAATTCCATTCCAATTAAGAGTAACAAAGCCAGAAGTGCACTCTGCTCCTAGGAGAAGAGTTTACTATGTTTGAAGCCAATTCCTTATTTTTCTCTGCAAGAAACCAGACTGTGTTCCAAGTCTTTTTCCCCTCACTGCCCAGAACAAAAGTTGTTTGAATGTCTCACATACATACAGTTCTTCTATCTGTCCACTCAGAGGGAGGAGCTAAACCAGCCCATTATGAGACTCATGTAAGTTAATTAATTTAGTGTTTGCCTTGAAGCATTTTATGTCTTTCAATGATATCAGTTTGTCACTTTTCCCTTGGGAACCTCCCATCTCCTTGCTACTATAGGATTTTATATCAATCTCTGTATCAGCAATATCATATTTACAAGTCCTCACTCTCCAAATATCTTTGAAGATGCAAACATTTATGCTTTCAATTGTCTGCAAGCATTGCATCCTTCTAGCAACACAGCTGCCAGTATTTCCAGGAGGAAACATATATATATACAAAACACAGCTCTCATGATCAGGACTACAATGACATTATTTTCTCCATGTTTTCTTGCATCTTCCCTTTTTCTGTTTGGTCTTGTATAGAAGGCACTATAAAATAAAAATTATTACTTACAAAACTGTCAAATATCATTAAGAGCCCTAGAATAAATAAGGTCATAGAGATGAATGCCAGTTTCTCCTCTCCCCTCTCGTGCACAATAATAATTGCATTACAAAAGGCCTTGTGGAGCTACATCCCACAGTGTGCAGTTTCACTGCAGAGACAATGCAGCTCTCTTATAAAAACACTCACCAAGAACAAATGAAGAGACCAGAATCAGAGACAAATGAAAAGCAGAGTTATGTTGTGCTCTCCTGACATCTATCTCACACCACACCTGAAACTCACTGCTATTTGAAAGTTCAATCATATGCCTGTAAGTTATATACAAAATATTCACTGAAAAAATTTTAAATAATTACAGTCACAAATTTTCCTAAGGTGTTAGGAACATTTTAAAAAGGAAAAAAATAATATATTTTGCTGAGTTACACTAGGAATAACTTCTCGCTTGTATCACTTCTTTTACATTCTGTTCTTTTATACAGCAGAGATTAACATGAATTTACATGCAGCTGAACACGCAGTGATAACAGCATTCAGCTTTCATGAGCCAAAAAGCTGGGATTAAATCCTGTTCTCTAACTAAGAGCAACAGCAAAAGTTACTTTCAACAAGGCTGAAATACCAGGAGACAAAAACATCCTGGTGGCTTCATATTCAGTATCTGTAATCTATATTTCCTCCTCCATTCCCTGATGTTCCCAGAAGAATTCACCTGCACACCAAGTGTGGTTAGCAGCTTTTATCACAATTGCCATTGAAAGAAGGGTGCAACACTCCTGTGTCAGACAGATCTTCAAGAGCTCAGGACCAGCTGCTGTCCTGGAAAAATCTTTCATAAAGCATAAACATCCTGTCATGGTCTCACCTTTCAGTCCTAGAGCGCAGAAGAAACACAAAGTCTGTTTGGACATTCCTGCCTTCCAGAACCACAGGAGAGGGAACAAACAGAAAGGGCTGCTCCTAAACACCAGACAGATCCCAAAGGAGCTCAGGAGCAAACTCCCCTCTCCCAGTGACCCCTTGATGCAGAGGGTAACAAATGTTCATCCCACACACAGTCCCAGCCAGGGCCCCATGGCCAAGGAAGAACAAAGTGGTAGCAGCTCTGTCGATCAGCTGGTTGTGAACAATGTCACACCAAGTGATCTGTCAGGCAGAGCTGAACCTGTCACTCGGCAGTGACACGTCCCAGGTGATTTGGCTGCCACTGCTCTGCTTTCCAAAGCTCTGTGCAGGCCACAGTGTCCCCTACAAGGTCACAGTCCCCAGCAGAAGAACATACACGAATTCTCTTCCAGAAATACACCAGTCTCAGACCTGTCTCTTATACACATCTACAGTCTCAGACTCTGCACAATTCCTATTTTAAACCATTTCCTCCCACTTGAACTTATTTTTAAAACCAGGACAACAAAAGCACAAGACTTTGCAAATCACTTTATAAACTGCCTAATTTGCTCCACGCATTTTGTGACGTGCATGTGAGCATCTCTCTGAGAGGAGATGCACATTCCACCTTCAGGGCTGCTCTCCAAAAACCAGCGTGTGGGAATCCACTGCCTTTATCTTGGTAAATTAGTAATCCCTCAAATTTGTCACTTCGTAGGCTTGTTCCTTCTAAAATTTCACTGCTCAGGAGAAAAATAACAAAAACAACCAACTTATTTCAACCATGATCCTGGGATCCAAGGAACTTCTACAGCAATTCAAGTACCCCAAGTACTTGTACCCCTGTAAGAGTTTAAATCTCTAACTACCCTAAATTAATTCGACTAGTTCCTCCATCCTAACTTGTTCTTCTAGGTTAATCCTCAACAAAGACCCAGCTGGATAACCAAAAGTTACTCCTCCTTAAAGAAACATTTACATTTCTATAGAAAGACCAGCATTCACAATGAGCAGCTCACTGGGCTGGAATGTGGCTCAGCAAGCTCAGGTTTGAAGCTGGCCAGGCATAGCTGCAGTGCCTTTTTCCTCCAGACCTCAAGCTGAAATTTCTCATCATGCAGCAACTCTGGAAAGCTTTCCTGACATCACCCTTCTAAATTAAAAATCCTATTTTTTTTTTTTTTTTTTGCTTTGAAAGCACATGTTAGCTGTACATGACATAAAACCCTTGGTCCTATTCATTACATAGATGAATCTATTTGTGAAATCCAGGAGCATTTAAGTAAAACCAAGTACAGAATCAATAAGCAGTCATTAAAATAACCACAGAGGTTCACCAGCAGGAGCAGGTAGGGTTTTAGGAGTTCAATACCCTGGAATTAAGAGTGCCACCAAAGAATTCATGAACTAGCACATTCATCAGGTTTTTCACATGCCTAACAAGGTTTTGTTGGGTGTGCACTTCCACGGCAAATTTGAAAATCATTTAAGTTTTTTAATGTAAAAAGAAAAAAACTGCAAGAAATTAAGAAAAAGGAATAAGGAAAAAAAAGTCACTTGGGACCTTCCTCATGAAAAAACATTTTCATCACTTTGATATGACAAGGACAAGGAGGAATGTGAATTTTCAAACTGACAGAGGGCAGGTTCACATTATATATTTAAATGAAATTCTTCCCTTTGAGGGAGGTGAGGCCCTGGCACAGGGTGCCCAGAGAAGCTGTGGCTGCCCCTGGATCCCTGGAGGTGCCCAAGGCAGGGATGGATGGGGCTTGGAGCAACCTGGGATAGTGGAAAGTGTCCCAGCCCATGGCAGGGGGTGGAATGGGATGAGTTTTAAGGGCCTTTCCAGCCCAAACCATTCTGTGATTCTGTGACATCCTGAATGTACCTGTTGTCCAGAAAGAGATTCCCAAAGAGCTAACAGAAGATCAAACATCCACATCCTTCATAATAACACCAAAAATAAGAAATGGAGGAAAAAAGAACACAAAATCCTTCAGTCTACAACATAACTGGTGAAATAAGAGCCAACCCCATCATCTTTTGAGTTGCCAGCTGAAATAAAACATAGCTGTAGTACTTCAAGAGATAGAAATAAATAACTTGAAGATAAATATTCATGTGTGTTTAATTCATACACATCTCCTGAAAACATCAAACTGCAGTGTTTCATCTCTGAATGAAAGCTTCAGCAAGGATGAATCTTAATTGACTCACGAAATTAGGTTACCAGCAACACTGGATCTAAAACATCTACAAAAATTAGCCAAGAAGCAAATTTAATTGGCAATTTAGATTAACTGTTACGCACTCAAAATCTCTTCAGCCAGAGAACAGCCACACAGACTGCAGAATCCAGGAGAGGATTCTCTTCACCAAGTCAGATTTGTTTCTTACTCCAAAGTTTGAATATAACACCATCTGCCAGATGTCTTGGCACGATAAAGCTCCCTCTGCAACCACAGCAAGAGAACGGCAACTTCCTTCTCAAATCTGTTAAATAAAGTGCAGGGAGGCTGAGTGAAGAGGACCAGCTGAACACTCAGCCCACTGTCACTTTTCCATTTCTTTGGAGATTGCAGCTGTCCCTACCACAGGCTTTTATATAGTTGGGAGTCATTAAATGGCCTGGGGACAGTTCAGTGCCAGCACTTGTAACAATGATGACAACAAACTGAACATCTGAAAGGTTAGCTCTGAACAAATGAGCTGAGTGATTTATGGCAGGCAGAACCATGTGCTGTTCTCTCAGAAATACCAATTTTTGGTGATGCTTCACATCAGGAATTAAGAGAAAACTGAAACACTACAAGTCTGGCTTTCAAAGGAGTAAAGGCCACAAAACTTGTTTCTGCACCAGTACAAATGACAGTAATTGTCCCACACACTAATCACTGTCCCAGCCCAAAGCTCCAGTGCTGCTACCAGAAACATTTATTTAACATAAAAATCGTAAAGATGAATCTGGACAGAAAATATCCCCCCAGAATGGCACTCAATTATCTATGGAATCAATGGCTATTCCCCACTTCAGCCAAAAATTCTGTTCTACAGCCAAGGATACCGGCTTGCAGAACTTCCCTCAAATCTAACAAACAGATCAAGGAAACTTGATTCCAGCAGATTAATATTTTTTGATGCAAAACACTTCATTGAAATTCATACAGAATCCTGTAAATGTTCTCCTTTCTTAACACTACCTCAATATCTGAGACATTTTTCCACCTGAGAGCATCTGGTACAGCATTTGTCAGACTCTGTAACTTTCCCTTGGAAACTATTTCACAGCCCATGACTGAAAAAAATGACAAAATTCTGTTCTGCACACCTCTCCACGCACGATGCATAATGCTAGGTTTGATCAGGAGTGATAAATCAGCTCACTTCTAGCCACACTGTTAAAAAAAATAAATCACTCAATACTGTATTGTAAAACTCATTATTTCTTAGTTGTTTCCTAAGGATCTGTTTTATCTTGCTTGTAAGAGAGAAGGTGGGAAGTAATCAATAACTCCAAGCACAGTGGCTCTGGACAAAAGTGAAGTAGAAATATAATTAAGCATTTGGGAACACATCTCTGAAGATAAAATTAAGGATGCTTGGGTATTTCTCATCATAATGCAACCACCCCTGCAAATTTATCACTGAAGCTTATGAACATGAAGACAGTTACAGCACAAAACATCACTGGAGAAAACCCCTAGAACAGCAAAAACAGTTATATGTTTGAGTTCATAGATCTTCCTCCTCAAAGGCAGCTTTGTCTCTGTGGACTCATCCTCTGCAGACAGATGCAGGTTTACATCTGCACAAAGTATTTTCCAAATAATTTTCACAGAGACTCTTAGACAATTATGGTAGCAATTATACTGCAAATAAAGCAGGAGGATGACAGTGACTAAACCACTGCAAAGCCCTAGAGTATAAGAAATTGTATTTTTATGCCTGCCAGCAACTCCTCACACACAGATTCCCCAGCATGAGCTCCTGCACACAACTAACAGACTATTTGTGAGGGGGGTTTTAAGATGATACCACAAATTTGCAAAAGCTTCAGGAAGTCAGGGTTTATTCTGTGATTGAATATCCTTTAGAGCTGCATTTATAGTAAATACCTACTGGATTCCAATATAAGGTTGCAACTCCATTTGCTGTTGTCAAGACATTAAAAAAATAAAAACAAAATTAACTTTGACTCCTCAAGACAGGACAAATATCTCCATTTAGAGCCCAGTTCTAATAAAGAATCCACCCAGCTATCTGCTCAGTAACATTAATCCCCTTGGGTAACAAAATGTGCACAGCACTTTGTTTAAAGCAAAACGAGAGCATGTAAACAAAGTTATTTACACCTCTGAAGATGGGCAGCGTTTTTGTTCACTATTAAACAACCACTCAACAGCTTCATTCTTCTAGTGCAAAACCTAGAAAGAACCCATGCATGGGGCAGTTCTGCTCTCCTGGAAAAGTTCTCTTTCCAGTCAGCACATGCTGCTGAAGGGCCCCTTATGAACAGGCTGCTGAGAGAATTCCTCTGCAGCATTAACACACACAAGTTTCATCTCTGAGAGCTATTAAAGGGATTCTCATCCTCACTTGATTGCCCTGACAAGTTGTAGAGAGCAGAGGAGCTGGTTAGTGAGTTAGTGAGCTGAACAAGAGTGATGTGAACCACAGACACCTCAGATTTCACACACTTTACCACCTTCAACCTCCACTGCCTGTCAGTACCACTAGAATCAAAACACAGTGAGATCTACTAACAGATTCTTCCGGGAGCCCTAAAATAATTTACTCAGAAGTGTAAAAATAACATCAGTAAAAATATAATGAAGTTATTTATTCAGTCATAAAACACATATCTTGACAAATACCCTAAGCATGCAAACTTTGCAATACCCCAGAGGTTGACAGCATCCCAAGAGCCTTCATCTCATCCAAAACTGACCAGCACAGCAAAGGAACTGGACTGGAGCAGGAACACCACAGACCAATTTGGTCTAACACCAAGCACAGCCATTACATGGCCAACAGAGCAAAGACAGTTTGAGTTTGGGACTATAAAACCAAGAGGGCCAAGTCTAAAAGGTCCAGCTCTGTTTCTGCAGCTGCAGGGACAATTCACCTTTTGTGCACCCTCCCTCTTACCAGATGGATAAACAAACTCATGAGGACAACACTCTGCAGCCTCTGCATTTTCTGAATGGAGAGCTGCTGCAATCTACTACAAACCTGTCTCATTAAATTATGTGCATAATAAAATATACTGAATTAATCTAAATGATCTGTCTAGACCAGCAAATGAATTTCCAATTGTAATTGTATTTAAGGAAAGAAAAAAAAAAATCAAGTTTAAGTAAGCTGTCTATTCTTGTAACTTATTGATCCTGAAAATTAAGATATTATCCTTGTGCACTGAATCAACAATACATTTTTAAAGAGTATAACTGAAAGTTATGGTAAGCCACATTTGACACATTTTAATTGCTTGTTGCTCTCCTGCAATTTGCTTTTACTAGCCTTTAAGGATACAAAGTAAATAATTACATCATCATACATTTGCACAGTAATTATTAAGATGCAAGGATTGAGACAATGAATTCTTGAATTCCAAGTTCTGTGCTAGTCTATTCCATAAAATAATAAAACCCATTAAAGATCTGCTATAAAGCATAACCTCTATTTTTTTTTTTTTTGCAACAGGAAAAACATCAAAAGTCCCCTATTTCCAAAGAGGCAGACACAGAGTGACCAACTTGTTCCTTGCTCTCACTTTCCAATTTATTCAGCTTGGAGAAGACACCCATGTGATCAGCTACATATTTGCAAGCTCAGCAACAGCAGTAAAGTTCTTGAGCACTCCATATTCAACACATACTCTCAGCATGCCTCATTTTGTGCATTTCTTCCAAGAATTGTAAGAACCAAACATTTTAGTTACTTCACAAAGAAGAGACTAAACACTAAGCATTTTACAACATCATACCAGTGTCAAACAGAGACATTTCCAAGAGGCAGGTGACAAAACTGATGCTGAGTGAAGGACTAGAAAAATGGCACCTTGTAAACAGAAGGCCTAGATATGAACAGCATGATGTAACACTGCATTTGTTCAAGGACAAGCTACTTCAAATACCAAAGCTAATAAATTATCTGCTTAAAAATTCAGCATACTTGCAGGCTAATCTTGCTTTCAAACAACAGCAAAAAAAAAAAAATCATCTGACTGGCACTACAAACAGTGATTTAAAAATATAGCGTTATCAAAGCAAAAAAAGCCTGATTGGGATGTCTTCCAGCCAATACTAAGATAACAGAAAGCAAAGCTTTCCACCTTTGTTCTAGGTCAGCATATGTGAAGTTCACACAGTAGAATTCCCAAGAAGAAGGACTGAAAGAAATACCAGTTGAAACAGGTCATAAGACCTGCCAGCAAATACGTATCATGGAAAGCAGTAACAGTATTAAAAGTGACTTAAAGAAAGCATCCAAGAGTGGAAACGATCTTGTGTGATCAGTTACCAAATAACTAATAACCATACTGCTTTTCAATATTTCATCAACTGAAAACTATCCCATCTAGTCTTTAACTACCTGTAGGAACAGGGCTTGTCATGTAATCACTATTTTTTATCTCAAACTTTTGCCTTCTGTTTCTAAGATTATTTTGTCATGGCTGAAGAGACAGTTCTGGAAGAAAAATGCCATATTTTTTCCTGGACAGCAGACATCTCAGCGTTTCCTTTTGAGGACTTCCTGAAGTTACAAAATCATCATGAGGTGCTGTTGATTCAGGAAAGCAACAATAAGAATCACTCCTGATTCTATCCCAAACTGCCCTCAGCTTTCTATCACATGGTCAAACATATGTGTGGCTCCACCACTATTTTAAGAAGAAGCTGTGTTTACTGTAACTGAAAACCCAAGGGGTTACTTAGGGGGAAAATCAGCGCTTGGAATTTCTTGCTTCCATGCTAGTTTAGCCAGTTCTCCTACTCCCATCCCACAGCACAGAGCTTCATGTTTGGAAGTGACCCAAGTCACTGCTTCCAGAAATTGCCCTGAGGTTTTAGAAGTCCCTGAGCACGCTAGTGTAAAGTTTGTTCAGAGGATAACACGTGTGGTCGCCCCCAGATGGTAACACGAACATGGATTTATAGAAGGTTAAGTTGGAATGATCAAATTTATTTTCCCTTGCATGCAAAGCTTTAGAAAAGTAATCACTATGGGAAGACTGGGGTAAATCAATACTGCAGATCCGTGCTTCCTTTTTACTTTTCCTGGAATCTCAGTGAAGGCTATGCAATTTAGCTGAGAAAATTCACGGTAAATGGAAGAAGTATCTGCTTACCCTCACCATGCTTTGGCAGATACTTCTGAGAGGAAACACAAGGTTATGGCACACATAAAAGCCAGGACGTGATTTTGAAACTACATTTGAAATTCTGGCCTGCAAGTGCTGCACGGTAACAAACTGCTTTCCAAAAGGAATCCTGAATCCAAACATACAGAGAACACAAACATGATCGATAACCAAATTAAATAAATGGCATCTTATACCTTTACTACCATGCAGAAGTTCTGGTGGCATGTTAATTAAAAAAAAGCCTTTTTTCCTGCTATTTTTCTCATCTTGCTTGTCTCCTTCTCTGTAAGAGAAACATCGAGTAGGTAACTGAAAAACAAAATAAAAAACAAAGCCAACCCCAAATAAACCCCAACTGCTCGCTGTGCTTCAGCTGTGACCTAAAAGGCCCCTTGAGGCTCCTGTACTGTGCTGAAACCGAGCCCAGCACAACCCTAAAGGGAGCCGGGTGTCGCAGGCTCCTTTGCTTAACTATCCAGCTGCAAAAGCAATCGGAGAAACACGGCAAAATTAGAAAAATCCAGCGCTGGGGCTGACGGAGCTGCACTGACCCGCACCCTCTGCACAGCCGCGTCCTTCAGCCCCCGCTCCCTGCCCGGCCCGGAGAGCACAGGATGGGGAGAACGGGCAGGGCTCGGCCCTGCATGGCATCGGGTACCGGGCACGGCTCTGCCCTGGATGGCATCGGGTACCGGGCACGGCTCTGCCCTGGATGGCATCGGGTACCGGGCACGGCTCGGCACCGGACACGGCTCGTCACCGGACACGGCTCGGCACCGGGCAGGATCACAGCACCGGGCAGGATTCACAGCACCGGGCAGGATTCACAGCACCCAGCACGGGCTCAGCACCTCACCCCGACGCTGCCGACGCTGCAGCTCGGGCCTGCGGCCCGCAGCGCCCCGAGACACCCGGGCGGGTCAAGGCACCCTCGGCCACCGGGATGGGAGAGAAGCGCTGGGGCAGGCGCTCCCCCGCCCGCCCCCGCCGCGCTGACAGCGCGGCCCGCTGAGGACGGACTCCCGAGCCGAGCCCGAACGGGGCTGTGGAGGCGGTGGGGCCGGCGAGGGGAGCGGAGAGCCCGAGGGAACGGAGCGGGGAGCGGAGCGCGGCGGCCCCGGGCCCGGCCCGCGGCGTTACCTGCACCGGCTCCAGCGACGGCACCGCGGACACCGAGGCGGAAGTGCGGCCCTGGCCGTCGTGGATTGACAGGCACCTCAGCCAATCGCAGAGCTCGGCCGCGCCCCGCCGTTGCCAAAGCGACGAATCAGCTCCCCCGTTCTCCGCTGGGAGGCGGGGCGAATGCTAATGAGGCGCCGAACCTGACCGCCCCGGGCCGCGCCACCGCTGGGGAGACCGCTGGCCAATGGCGCGGGGAATATGCAGATGAGGGCGTGGCTATGTAAATGAGGCGGTACCGGCAGCCCCCGCGGCGCCGAGCGGCTTCACCGAGCGCGTTCCCAGAGGTTTTTGGGGTTCCCCCCGCACGGATGAACGCCTTGTGGCTTCTCTCACCTGTGCGGTTTGTGGGACCCTTGTGACAGCAGCTGATTTCAGAGTGAAGCTTGGCTCGCTGCAAACTCAGTAGGAAGATGTGTCCTTCTGAATGAGAGGTGGAAGCCAAGGCTTGCTCTGCTTTCTCAGTCTCCTGATGGTCTGTCAGGGTGGGGGTCTTCAGCTGCATATTTACTTGTAGATGCTGTAATTAGATGAGGGCTAATATGAAATAAAGCAGATTCGTGGGGTTATATAACTTACAGGCCAGCACCCCTGTGATTATGAATTCCTTCATCCCACTGACATCCTCCATGCCCTGTCACTTGGAACGGCTCAGTGGACACCTCAAAACCCCAGAGAAATGGTCTACAAAGCCGTGTATGAGTATGAAATGGTAGGGAGTAAAGGAGGGAGATGAGACACAAATACATATCCTCAAAATTATTGTTTACCATTGATTCAGCTCTCAGTGCAAAGCAGATATAGGGATGAGCAGATTAATTCTGCAGCACAAACTCATTCATCAGAGTTGGATACAGATGTTCTTTAACAAGGGAATGGCTGCAAGGGCAGTGGGGAAAATCATCACAAAATCTGAACACTCCTTTGCTGCAGAGTTCCCTCCTGCCATCCCCAAATACTTTTGCTGGCACACTGTTAATTCTGGAGTATTACTCACCCCTAAACGGGCTGACAGCTCCTGGCCAGCAGCCACATGCTGACAATGTACGAGACAAGAATTAACACTGATAATGCTCCTTGCTCTGGCACAAGTGTAAGCATTTAATGAAACCTCCATGGGGAATTTCTCACACGTGTTGGGATTGAGGAGTGTTTCAGGGTGGGCACAGCTGCCTCCAAGGATGTCTGTTGGTCCTTCTCAACCCAGACTTGTCATAACCACGTGTTGTTTCACCCTTTCATGTACCCAAAGTTCTTGGACTCATCTTTAGGGAGCATAAATCTTTGGCACTAAAGGATAATTTGCATCGCTCCAAATATGTTTATAAGTTTTCCTGATTTGCCCAGAAATATATTTTTTCCCCATAAGCTCCAATTCAGCTACCCCTCTTGGATTGCTCAACATTATAAGTCCCAACATGAAGCACAGAAATATTTCTGCTGCAGCTTTTAAGCAAAGTCCCACAAACAGAAAGTAATCAGGAATTTATTATTTTCTGACAGTGCAGGCCTTTGTCATGACTAAGCAGCTGATCTGGAAGAGCTCTCCAGAAGGACCATGGCAAATCCACTGATTAGATGACCAAGATACACCGAATTTTTGTAGCTTTTTCTGGTCTTAATTGAAGGCATGGGCGTCCTTCTCCATGCCAGTTTGTAAGCATTTCAGTTAGATTTCCATGTTTAGCAAAAATGAGGATAATTGACAATTTCTTCCTTTGTTAAATATTCAGGGCTATTCTCTAGTAATCTTACACCATAAAACCCCAAAACTGGACAGGGAGAAGAATTTAACTCTGTATTTGTCTCCCTTCTGCACTGGCAGTGAGGGAAGAGAGCTTTACCTTCTAAAGGAGATGTTACGGAAATTTTCCCTTGTTGGCAAAGTTTTGCAATGTTAAAGTAATTAAACAGGGGGTTTACAGTGAAAAGCGTTGGGAAACCGTCTCAGGCATAGGTGTAACCATCAGCTCCACCTGTAACAAACCCAACTGCTTCCCTCCTGTGGAGAAACAAAATCCACTTAGAAAACTGATTGCAGCAAGCCTTGTCACTGCAGCAGACTTGGGAAACCTAAATGGTGATACAAGGGCAGAAAACGAAAAACCAAAAACATCTAGAGATGTTGATGTCGACAAATTGCAAGGAAATGTGGCACATTGCAGCAGAAATACTGATTGTCAGCAGTCAATCCATTGCCCATCGGACATAGGCAGAAACAAAGGCCTCTTCCCTCCTCCTCCGGATCACCCAGCAGCCAAAGCAGTCACTCAGTCCCAACATGTTTGGGCAAGTTGTCCAGCCCTGCCATGGGAAGCTCTTTTTAGTCCGTGACTCCTTGCCAGGGAGTTTCAAAACCAAACCCATTTGTTTAGTGAAGGCTCCAGCATCTCCAGCTCGGTGCTGCATGTCCCTGCTCCCGGCCGGAATTCCCAGCCCCCCGTGCCTCCCCAGCCTTTCAGAGCCACAGCAGTGTCCTTACAGCTCTGTGCCAAATGTCCTTGGAAACGCGCCCGGCGCTCCTGCTCACCAACTGCTTCACCTTACAAGAGTGAGGGGCTTGTCCGCACTTGAAAGATTTTTTTGGATTAAGGGACAGTGTGAATTGAAAGCAGAATGGGAATCCCAAAATATCTCTGGGGAAGAAAGGCACTGAGTTTTCAGAGCAGTTGATGGAACAGTTTTCAGGGTCTCTCTCTTCCTGCATCCCCATATGAGTGAGCCAGACACTGCTCTGCAAAATGGGAAATTCCAAATCTTCCAGAATCCAAATAATAAAGGTTTTCTCCTGCAGTCTACCTCATTTTAAAAGACGGGAATTTTGACTTCTATTACTGCCAATAGAATTCAAAATTCCCCTCTTTTAAAATGTGTTTCGTGCTGCTGGCACTGAAAAAAGGAAGATAGCGTGAAAGAGTCACAGAAATTTATTTAATATAAGAAAATATTAAAAAAGCACACATTGATAATAGTGATAAGGCTGTAATGAAAAACGTGGTAATGCTGAAACCACATGAATTTTAACCAGTACCTTGAAGAAAAGCAATTCAAGAGAAAAAGGAATCTGTAAATAATGAGGAACATGGCAAAAGCTGAATAAGTAGAAATAGCCAGTCTGTTAAAAGGCTGAATAAGCATGTTCTTTGTAATGGCATGGAAAGGAAAAGACACAACAGCCTGTATCCTCCGCTTCAGTGATAATTTCCCTGGGAGCTGCACCCATTCAGCTGAGGGCAATTCAGGGGCTGAGCCGCTTCCATTCAATATAAAATAAAGTTTCAGGAATCTCTGTGGTCAAAGTTGTGAAAGCTTAAAAAACCTGAAAGTGCGAGGGGCTTTCTGCAGGAAGCCAGAAAGTTTATTAAAAACATGTTTTCTCATAAAGTCTAGACACAATCACAGAATCACAGGATTGTAAAAGTTGGAAAGGACCTTTAAGATCATCAAATCCAACTGTCACCACCATGTTCAGCATTAAAGCATATAAAACACAACAGTGCCATATCCACAGGTTTTTGGAATGTGTGATGTACCCCTCTGCTAAACCCTGAATTCTTCTAGCTCCAGGTATGACTTCTGGTGCTGGAAAATCCTGTTCCTGGAGCTGAGTAGAAATGAGCAGGAGCATGTGCTTGGGATAAAAAATATTTGGGCCAAAGTAGCTCGCTTTCACACATCATCTTCCCTGGGATGGAAGTCCATGAGGTTTTTGCATATTCATGGCAGGGAAGATGGGGATGGATCAGACTTAACTCCCAACTTCAATCCTTCACACACCTGTACAGGATTTGGGGAGCTCACAAGGGGGTTACTGTGGAACCTGACTTTTAGGAACCCCCTCCCAATAAGGGCTGGTACATGTGAGCTTCAGCCTGATTCCAAGAATGGATCTGAAGAAACTTTATTTTACTTTCTTTTTATTTTGGCTGTGCACCACTGCTGCGAGTTGATCTGTCTTCAGTCAGTGATGCTTTACATACTAAGAGGTGTTCCTTTGTCAAACTTAGCCACAGAAACATCTTATTTAGAATTAATTCACACATCTGGGTTTAGCTATGTGTGCAGCAGCAAGGTGAGTGACCCCTGGACTCTTGGGACCACATTTCCCTCTATGATGTCAGTAGATCAATTCTGCAGCTCATGTGAGGCTTCTTTCTGGAAACTCAAGTCAATAGAAGTTAATTATACTTATTGATGCAAGGTCAGAATTGACGTGGGAGTAAAATTTAACCTGTCTGAGTGCTTCCTTGGTAACTTCCCTCTGTCACCGGCATCTCACTCAGGGAAGCAGCTGAGCAGGGTGGGTGTGCACGAGGCAGAGAGAAGGAAAGCTCCTCACAGACAACAGTGGAAGGAATATTTCCTTCTGGATATTCCCTGTGCCAGTTCAGACAGATTTCTACTGCCCAGGTTAGATGTTACTGGTGTTGGCCAATTTAATTTCATTATTCACTGAATTCAATACTGTTATTTCAGCAGCACAGGCTTTCCCTGAGGCAGCACCAGTTCCCCCTCCATTTTGATGGCTTTGTGGATGAAGGAACAGCAAAGAACTGTTTTCTGTGGCATGCACACGTATTTCCCAAGTGTTCCTGATGGCATATCTGCACTGTGCCCCCCTGGCAGAGGTCACAGCACAAAGACAGCTGCCCTGACACCCAGGCTGCCACCTTCTCACGATGCAGCAGAGAACTCAGGCACCCACTGACCCCAGGAATGGGTCAGGACAGTTCAGCCCTGCAGTTTTGCAAAAAAATCCCTGGATTTTAACCGTGTGACTTGTGACAACCAGCAATACTTACAAAAAGAAAAAAATTAAAACAGGAATAAAAGAAAAAAACCCACACTGTGTAAAGCAGTCTGTCAGCTGTGTTTACTGATATAGATTGTTTTAGCATGTCATTTTCTCTTGCTCAGTAAAATTAGCACCTTTGATACAGCAAATATTTATATATTACTTGCTAGAATTGTCTCCTGCACTTTATAACAAAGTCCTGTCCACTTGTCCCTAGGCAACCACTAGAACAAACTAATTAGTAATTACAAATTCACACATATGCATCAAAACAAGACCCAGGTTAATTTTACGGTGCCACTGTATTTTCTGTGCTTAAAAATTAGCATCTCAACTTTCCCAAAATAAATTATGCTAATGTACAGACTGGTTTTAAAAAGGTCTCATCATGAAATTCCACCCAAAAAAAAAAAAGGTAATGAAGTAAATAAGATATTTGAGCATGAACAAAAAGAAAAAATCAGATCCTGTCCCAGATCCTGTCCCAGATGGAGTTGGGAAGCTTGGCTCTGGATCTGAAGGCTGCTACACAAGAAATCCCCGACAGGCAGACAAACTAATGTACCTCCCTCATCAGCTTCTGTGTCAGCTACAGCTGACTCTATTTACTTTTAGCCCAGAGAAGGAGCTGGGAGCAGAAGGAAAAGAAGAGAAACCTTCATTGATATTCACAATGCCGTCTTACATGATCAGCATTATTTTTGTCCAAGGAAGCTCTTTCAGAAAATGGGAGAAAACAAGTGATGAGGTGGAAGAACGGCCATCAGAGGGAAAGAAAGGACTCTCTTGTGGAGGAAGGAGTTTGTTTTATTTTGTATTAAAGTACCATGAATCATTTTGGTTTCTGTTTGTATACTGGGTATCAGAAGAGTGAGGTGGATTCAGTCCAAAGAAAATCCACTTTTTTACCTTAACAAAGCTAAATGTCAAATTAGATACCTCTAACAACAAAGGTGGGTTGGTGGAAATTGCAGCTCACCCTGATGGCGAAAATCCCCACTTGTCCCCATTTCCATGCAAAAGAAACGATGTCCTGAAGCCAGAGCAGGGGTGGAAATCCAGGCCCTGGGGGTTGGCAGGAGAGCTGCTGCCCGTGTCTGCCTGCCTGGGCTGGCCAGCGCTTCCCAAACTCCGCATTCCCGGCCATCCGGCCCCACGGCAGCAGGAAGGAGCCCTGCCAGCTGGCTGCCTGCTGAGGCTTCCAGCAATGAGGGACCATTCTTCCTGCAGCACTGCCCAGGGTTCACATTTCCATGGGTTCTTGTCTCCAGGGATGGGAACCTGGAAGGAGGAGAAGCCGCTTTACCTGCGCCCGGCCGCTCTGGATGCAAAGCACAATGGTATTTTTCCAGCCTTGCCATTCTGGAGGGGATTTTGCAAGTTCTCTCTCCTTGTTTACACTGAGTGAGGGTTTCTCCCTGGCTGACAGAGCTCATTTTTGGCTCCAAGCATGGCATTTACACTGCTGGGAATAATGTCCAAGAAGGCACGACAGACAGGAAACTTCTAATTGACCACGATGTGATTCATTGGGAGGCTCACGCTCTCTGAGTTAAAACAGCATCAATAAAAAAGAGAAATCACTGAAACCCCCAGGCTGTCTGGCAATCAAGTGCCCCAGCAGCCTTGACCTGCTGTTGTGGGATGGCCAGGGCTGTTTGCTGCAGGTGCAGCTGGGCTGGAGCTGCTGCAGCCCCTCACATGCAGCTCAAGCAGGGTCCAGCAATGGCTCTCCAGATGCAGCCACTGCTTCTTGGGAAGTGGATTTGCACAGACCAGGAAAAACAGCCCTTCTGTGGGAGCATGGAGGCAGAAGGAGTAAAGACTGAGGCAGGAAGGAGTGGGGTGAGGAAGGAGCCAATGAGCCTCACGTTTCCTCAAATTAGTCATAGAATCATGGGATTTCCTCAGATTAGTCATAGAATTATAGGATAGCTTGGGTTAGAAGTTTTGGTCTATTCCTACAAGTAGACCAGGTTGCTGAAAGCCCTGTCCAACCTCACCTTGAACACTTCCAGGGATGGAACATCCATCACATCCATCACTTCTCTGGACAACTTGTTCTGGTATTTTACCAGGCTCTTTGTCATTTTTTTCCTTAATATCTACACTGAATCAATCTCTTTTTTTAGTTCAAAGCATCACCCATCCTTGGCAGTGCTCAGATCACCCTGGGAGTTCTTCTAACCTGGAGAGAGATGAGTCTGGAGCAGCCCTGTGCCAAGAGAGGAGACACAAGTGACCTTTCAGCCAGAGTAAACTTTATTCAGGTTTTATTAGGAAGAAAGCATTATCTGTTCACAAGAGCAGCCTTGTGAGGCTGCACATGCTCTCACTGCCTCAGGCAAACAGAAGTGGAAGGACTTTTTCCTATCTTTTGTGTGTGCAGCCACTATTTAATGTAAATGTACTTACCAGAAATTGAATAACTCCCACACCAGTAATTTTATACCCATCCAACATTTAAATTATGAATGCAATAATCTGCAGCACCACGACTCATAAGGCAAGGCTAGAATTCCCGAGGCAAGAAAAGCCTATTTTTAGAACTTTGCAGTTGAGATTTTTACTAGATGTAGAAATTTGCTCCCTTCTGCTGCCTCAGGGGTTAATTTGCATGCAAAGTTTCAGGGTTTTGTTTTTCCTGAAACCAGCAAAATAAACAAGCTGCTTTCGGGGGAAGGAGTGTGAGAAGAAATCCCCATGCCCGGGTGAGGGATTGCCTAACAGGGTTACTCTGAGGCAGAGAAGTGATGAAATTGGTTGTTCCTCTGAGAGCATCCCCTGGCTGGGCTGTTCCTTGCCTCAGGAGTGGTGTGTGTTCCCCCTGAGCAGGGACTCTGCTGGAATCATTCCATCTTTAGTAGCTGGCAGCAGTTTCACAGAAGATGCTCCTGACTCATATTTGCAAATGTCATTTAAAATCTTGGGTTATTTTCTTCACTATGTTTCTTAAGGGTTTGTTTTTTTAATCTATTTCAGGGACTTGGTGTCTTGTTGCTTTTCTTCTCTGTGTGGTACCAAGGAGAGACCAAAGCAGTGCAAAACTCCTGTTTCCCTCTGTGTGTGGCAATAGCAGAAAACAAATGTGAAAAAAGGAGCAGAGGCACCCCAATAATCAGAAGCTCCTTTCTGCTGGGCCCCACGAGGGATGTGTGTCATGCAGAGAGCATGGAGGCAGCTCTGGTTCAGGCTGAGCAGCTCAGGGTTTCATCACTTTTTGTGTCACATGAAGGCATTTATCAGCAGGGCTTATAATAGCCGGTGGATGAGATGTTGTGCTCCTTCCAAATCAGGACTGTAGAGTAATGTTCTCCATGCCAAGCTCCAGCTGGAATTACAGCCTGGTGAGAAATCCCAGCCCTGGCACTCTCCTTCCTTGACAAATCACCCCAATGCCATTTCTTAATCAAAGGCTGCCAAAATGGGAGCTCTAACACCACCTTGCCTGCCCAAACCCAGCTGAGTGGCTGCTTGGTGGCAAGAGTTAAACAGTTATTTTGTCTCTAAATATCATCTGTGGACCATGTACAGAAAAAGATGTTAAATCTCTGTCTTCCAATACCCTGTGAAAGGCTCTAGCAGAGTAGGTGGACATTAATTTCCTCTCCTCTGCAAAGTAATGCACTGCTTTCCCCGATGTCATCAGGCTTTGGTTGTGCTTGAGGGAAAAAATATTAAAAAAAAAATAAAATAAATATTGTGGCAAATGGAGATGCAATTCTTTTTAAACATTGTCTTTTTGAGAGGTAACAGCAACAAAAATTACAAGAAGATGAAAGAGAAAAGAGGTTGTGCTCAAGGATAACTCAAAAATAATATGGGACAGTTGCTGAGCAACTCTCCAGTGCAAAGTATTGCTATTTTCTGGTCCCTTCCCCCATCTGCACAAGAGAGATGGTGTCTAGTTACTGGTCAAAGAAAAAGTCTGTGTGATTGCCTGGGTACAATTAGATCTAAGGTTTTTGCAAACAGCTCCTATCAATCAGCCTCTAGCCATTGATCTTACATCTAAAGCACTTATTGAGAAATAAATTATGTTTTTTTAATCTAATCCACTATTAAGGATTCCTTTCTTCCTTTTTGAGGCTGGGTAAATAAAATTCTTCCATCAGAACTTGCTTAATAATTATGCTGGACACACAGCGGACCAAATCCTGAGGGTGAAGCAAAGCGAGGACTCAGAAGCTAAAGGCTGATTTCTTTTTCTCTGGTCTTTTCTTTTTTTGTTGGAAGAGCTATTCTTTAACCAGGCATTGCACAGTGCTAAATGCATTCCAATAACCAGGGTATTGTCTGTTATCTGCCTCAAGCTGAGAAGCACATGTGCCACAGGGCCTGAGCACTTTACCTTTCTCCTCCCACGGTGGGTCCGTCCTTGTCCTGCTTTTGTGCAGCTGCTGGCACTTGGTTCCAGATGCAAAAGTGCTTTTTTCCTCCAGGAATGGATTGTCAGTATCCAGCATCAAGATTGCACTGAGACCATCAGATGGAGGGGCAGATGCTGTGACAGCTCCATAGCAGGGCTGGGACACAGCTCAGGTGATGCTGCCCCTCACTCAGAGATATTGAGATCTCTGATAACCATGGAAATATATTAATGTCATCTCATTTTATCACAGAAGGGAATAAATTCCTCCGCTCCACCCCAGCCTGCAGAAATGGAGGGGATCCCACTTTTCCATCTCCCTGTCCAGCAGGGCAGGATGGAGATGTGACAACCTCACATTGTGCTCCCCACTGGGAAGGGTCCCTGTGAGCACCCCAGGAGTGGGGTCAGCCACAGGGTCAGGGCCAACAGAGCCCCTGCTCCACTCCTCTTCCCAGGGGATGGACCTGAGGCAAAACAGATGCTTGACCCACAGCAACATCAGTGTGACAAGGCTTGCCCTGCTATTTCCCAGTGTGTTTTGTTTTTTTTTTAATACCCCTTTGAAAGCAGTGCAGCCAGCTCAGCTCTGCCTCTTGGATGCTGGCAGGCTGCCACCCTTTAATTAAGCCTGCTGTTATGTCTAATGCTGGTGGCAGCATTTCAGGGCACCAGCACAGAGGCTGTGGGAGTGGGAGCAGGAGATGAGGTGGCTGCAGAGCTGTGTGGTGACTCGGATGTTCGGGCTAACATGCCAAAGTAAAAGCGTTGATTTTAACCTTCTCACTGGTCAGATCAGCTTGTGAGCACAGATCCAGCCAGGCCACAGAAAAACTCCTTTTCCTGCAGGGAAGAGGGCAGCTGAGAGCAGAGAGCATTGGTTTGAAACCTCACCCCTCACTTCATGGCACCAAAGCGCTGCCAGAGACTCTCTGAAATCGCCTGGTACCTGGGTGTGTGCACAGAGCCAGCTCAGCAGCTCAGCACTCCACTCACCTTCAGCCTGTGCACAGGGACCACACCTGGGAGAATGGACCTGAGCTGAGCTTCCAGCCCAGCTGACAGGAGCAGGGATGGAGACAGGGACAGCTTTAGCATCTCTCCCTGTGCTGGAGGCCGGACTGCAGGTAAAGTCTGGGCAGTTTTCCCTCCACTTCTGGCTGGTCCACACAGAGCAGCTCAAATTCATGTGGTCCCCTGTCAAGTGCATCAACAAAGTGAGCTGTGGCCAGGTACATTTCACTGCTACACAGCCTCTTTGCTTCAAGTCGTGACTTGATTTCAGTGCATTCTTCAGCCTCAGTCCTCCTCACACAACTCCCAAGAGCACAACTCTGTTCCTTCCTCTCCTCTCCACGCAGCTGCTGTCGTTGTGCAGGATTGGATTTCAATGCCACTGTGCAATGACCATGCACAGGTCAGGATGATGAGGCACAGCCAGGAATGTGCAATCCCAAATCCAGGCTCCTGCAGCTCCCTGTCCCCACAGCCAGCCGTGGATGCTTTGGAAAATCAGCCTCGCATTGCAAAACACGTTGGGATGCAAACTGGGATGTGGGACTCTGCCACCACCAAGTGATCAGTGGAAAGAAGAGAGAACAGCCTGCTCACAGCAGCACTTGTACAACCTCAGACTGGTGCCCAGCACCCTGCAGTTTGTATTCTGCCTCTTGATCTCCAGCAGCTGTGCCCTGCTGCCCCTCCTGATCTCCATCAGGGCAGTTCATCCATCACTCCTCAGCCCCACAAAGCTGAGCTGATCTGCTTGCACATAATGCCATGGACAGAGATGTGTTGCAATTAAACACTCTCCTGGTTCTATGCTAATGAGAAGCAGGAGCAGAATGCACAATGGCAGATAATTGCAGGTGAACCATTACAGACACAAGCTTCCCTCTTCCTCATCCTTGCACTGTTTTTTCCACTGTTCCACACTTGCTGAGTGCCTCACACAGCAACCAGAGCTCTGAAGATGAGCAGAGCAATAATAAAGCTCTTTGAAGCACATCCCTGAAGCTCCATGAGCCCTGATCATCCCTTCATGCCATGTTTCTGCAGCCCTGCTGGCCAGGGTAGTGAGCAGGAGGTCCACTTCAGGTGGTCTGAGCTGCTAAAAGTAGTGTCATTAAAAAACCCAACTTAATCATGATAATTGAATTAAAGGAATATTGTGGAATATTTCCTGCTTGTTTTCAAGAGGGCTTGTAATATGCTAAAACTCTTTGAAATCCAGCTGCTGTAAATAGCAACTAATGTGCTTTCCCAATCACTTACCTTTCTTGCTCAATGCCGAGTATCTATTTAGGAACTGTTTTTCAAAACACTGTGCACTTTGCACAATTAATTTGGGGAAGTCTGTGGTGTGTCCCAATGCTCAAAAAGTGCTGTGAAAAGCTGAGGAGACCACATGTATGAAGTCAACCTATAGAAACAGATAAGCACATTTTTATACATGCAATCTCTGGCAGGATTGCTTAGAAATCATGAAGTGTTTTAAAACAATGCCATAATATTCTTAAATGCCATGTCACATGAAATATTATTCAGAATCACTTCTCTCTCCTTCCCAACCTGCCTGCAAACAAGTGGGATCTGCACAGCCTGGCTGTGGGTGCTGGGAACAGCATCAGCTGTGAGTGGTGCATTATTAACAACTGGAATTATTAACTCTGTTTCAGAAAGCTGTTCTGTGCCTCTACACAGAGTTGTTTGCAAAATTATTTGGAAAATTCATCCTGCACCTGATCCCTCCCTTTTTCAATGAACCATGTCATGCTGTCAGACAATGCTGATGGACAGCATAAAGCAAGGAGGAAGGGAAATTGCACCTGAAATGACAGGCAGAGCCTTTCCCACAAAGCACCTCACTCCCAGAGTTAAAGCAGAGCAGAACAAGGGGAGATTAAAAGAGAAATTGCACCGTGGGAGGGGGTGGCAGTGTGGTGGGACCTGTGTCCCTGTGGGGAAGGTGAATATCCCAGTTCCTCACTTACTGCCAAAACCTTTAGCCACCAGGAAGATGCTGATGGGACCTGGCTCCAGTTTGGTCCCCTCCTCTATTCACACTTGTCCTGGCTCTGCTTTTCCAGCCACAGCTCCAGTGGCAGCTCCAGGGAGAACCTCTCTGCTCATGGGGCATCATTGCTTTTTGTCTCCTTCAACATTGGTTGGAAAGCAGAAGAACTCCCTCTTTGCAGTGACCAGAGATGCCCCTGAGCTCCAGGGGAGCTGTATAACCACTGGAACGCTCAGCACCCTCCCTCCATGCTCAGGTCTGCATCTCATTCCTATTTTTGCTGCTCTTCTCTTTTTCCAAGCAAATTACTGAAGAATCCTCCACCTGCCAAGCACCAACCCAACCTTCATCAGATAATACTGCCTGCAAAAATTTTGAGGGATTTAAGGGATTTTGTGTGGTTGACATTGATTTTCAAGCATCACAGTGTCTTGTAGGCCCTGTAAAAGAAAGGAAAGAGACAGGTGGGAATGATTTGATGCTTCCCCTCCCTGCTAGGGCGGTGTGTCTCAGCCTCCACAGGGAGGAGATGTGAGTGAAGCAAAAGGGAAAGAGGAGTTTCTGTGGCCACTGGTTTTGGGATGAGCAGGTACAGTTTCTCATGCAGCCTAAAAGGAGATCTGGCTTCTGCATCCCCCAAATTCTTGCTTCTCTACTCTCTGGGCCCACACCATGCAGAAAATTCACTGATTGACCATCATCCTGGAGGTGTTGGATCTGACCAGCGATCCTGCTGTGCTGGGGCAGAGAACAGCCAGAGGGATGACAGGAAGTACCCTTCAGAAGGATGACCCAGCTCCTGCACATCTTGTTTTCTACAGCTCCTGTGTTATTCAGTCCGTTAAATTACACTGAAAGTGATTAATGTTCCTTGTCTCCAACTTCTCCCTCCAGCACGGCTGCACTCTGGTTAGGCAGAGGTCAGGACCAGCAGGATGTGATTATTGGAGAGGGAAGGACTTTCAGTTCTTCTTTTTCCCATTTTTTTTTTTTGTTCCAGGATGTCTGAACTCAGATCACAGCAGCTGTGATATCCAGAGGCAGCTCTGTAGCATTCGGAGTCCCCCAAGAGAGCTTACCAAGACAGCTTTCACAAGAAGATCTCTCTCATCATCACAGTCAGGAAGAAGAGAATCCTGTTACTTACAGCCACAGCAAACTCTCTCTCTTCAGGCCAGCAGCCTCAGCAAAGCCCAGGGTGGCTGATGAGATGGATTTATTTGCTAAAACCCTGTTTGCTGCCAGCCAGACCAATAAAGAGACCTGCTGGAGGTCTCAGCTCTCCAGACCCAGGAGGGCTCTGTTTCCTTTGCCCTGTACTATCTTTGCACAAATCTGATTCCAAATGATTTTTCTAGAGGTTAAATTAGCTTCAGCAACACGGATTTGGGCTTGGAAGAGGAAGGCAGTAGATAACAGCACAGGCAGAAACATCCTGAGCATCTTTGCAGCTTTTCCTGCAGTGAACTGATGCTTCCTAAATGCTTCATCTTCCTCCTGTCACTGTGTCCCTTTTCACTCCTCTTCCCCATGCCTTTGTAGTTGGATGCCTGGCATACTCTCTGTTAGTCTCTGCTGCCTTATAATGAACATCAAAAGAATGAAAAGATGATGAATCAGAGATCAGGACCCAGAGCAGTCGTTAATAGAAGGGAATACATTAAGCACACCACGGCTTAATAGGAAATACATTCTCCATCTGCCTTTGTTACACAGATCTAAGGGCAGGCTTGGCATTGTCTCAAGCAAACTGAGATGGGGTTGAGACAAGGTTTTTTATGAGAAAAGCCAGGAGTCAGGGAAAATCCTTGTACAGATGAAGGTCTTTCTAAATTAGAGTGATCTGGAGGCTGCGGGGCAGGCTTTGGAAGGCAGCGGGCAGGCAGGGGGAGCAGCATCCCTCTGGCAGCAAATTCACAACCAGGGAGCTGAACAGAATCCAGCCCCTTCAGAAATGGAGAAGTGGCCACAGTGGCTGACAGGGGTGAGACAGGAAACTTGGCAGAGCTGATGGGGGCTGGAAGGACAGAGGGATGTGTTACCCTCTCCCTAGGAAGGGCATCTTTCTCTGAAGAAAATGTACTTGATAACTGATGCTTAAGTTGATGCTCTCATACCTCGAGAGGGCTTTTAGAGACACAAACACTGGAAATTCCTGCCTGAAATGGCAGCATGTCCAGGGAGATAACAGAGATGGTATCTTGGTGAACGAGGGCTGCCCAAAGGGCCTGGGCAGATGCTGCATCATTTCACAGGAGCCACTGGAGAGGGAGAGAATAACAACAGGCTCCAGCCCCCTCCTAGACACTGCCCAGCACCTGGGGGCACCAGTTTTCATTATCACAGAAGCCAAATGGCCAAATAAACAAGATAAAGTTAGCTAGACTGCTGATTCTCCTAATCTCAGAGATTTGTTTGTCCTCTACTCTCCAGAGAAATGTGTTTCCCTCTACTCCATGTTTCTTATACAACCACATATGCTTCAGGATGAAGTGTCATACACAAAATACAAGCTTTGGCTTACAGCAAAATCTCTCAAATACAGTGCCTGAAGGACCCTCCAGCTTATAAGACACCTGATGGGAGCCTCTGGGGACAGTTTGTTCTCTCAACTGCCCTGGCATAACCCAGAAGAAACTCTTGGTTCAGTTAAGTTGGGCAGAGATGAGAGCAAAGTTGTCTATGTTTGTGTTTGCAAGGGATCTGGCACACCCAGGGCTCCATCATCCTCCCTGAGGCACACAAAGAATTCACAGATTTGCATCTTTGTAAGGGGAAAGAGAATTGGGCCCATGTTGAGCAGCGATAATGAATTAAACGGAATTAAATTTTGATACATATTAGAGATATGTTAGTTACTATATAAAGTAATATACTTAATTAGCCCAGGAAGTCTGTTAAATATTACATAAGGCTACCAATGAGCTCCTGCAGGAAGTGAGCGAGCTGACATTTGTAGGTCTCCTCACATGAGAACCTGGTGGTAGCTCTGGAGACATCCACAGACTCCACAAATGGGCTTAAACTCTCCCCCTCTAATTGCTTAGTGACCCAAAGTTTTATGAAGTCTGATGGAATGCAAAGGAGCCCACTGTGCCACAGCTTGCACCACGGCCCAGAGAAACCCAGCTCATTTCTCTACAGCAGCTCTGTTTTCCATCTGCCTGGGAACAGAGCTGGCTTTGATTAGAAATGTTTTAGTCCTTCCCAAATCTCTCTTTGTCACTCCTTACCCACACTGCTTGCTGCCATTAAGAGTATTAGAAACAAAAGCCAGCCTTGCCTCTTAAACCAGCCCCTGATGGGATCCATCAGGATGGACCATCCCCAAATTTAATGGATACTTTTTCAACAGAGCTTTAACATTCATTCCTCCATGTGGCAAAATGCTTCCAGTGTGGTTGGTAGCAGCTGCACATGGATTTCACATCCTCATATTCAGACCCTGCTGTCTCTATCAGAAAACATCTATCGTTCTGAACAGCAGCTGCCAACTCAGTCCAAGCTGACAGATGTAGGATGACTTCTGGTTTCATTCCCCACTGTGCTCTGAAATTTTCATTTCAAAATACAATACTGAATTGGCCTTGACAAGAATCAGGTGTGAACTCTGATCAGACAGTTACTTCATTACTAATGGCATTACTCATCCTGCTCTGCGGTGTTTTCCTCCCCCAGAGTCATTAAACTCAGCATTCCCCTGCTCACAAAAGTGCTGTTGGATTGAACAAGTATAGAAATATGACTTTTTGTGGTGACAAGGCGATTTGTAATTTTAAGGAGCTCGTTCCCAAGAAGCCAAAAGAAGTCGTGGCAGTTCAAGACTATGAACTATGAAAAGTCTCCCTCTGCTAAAGGATGCATTTTTTAAAGCTTTGAGAGTTTGGATTTGCAGGTTATAGCTGGGGATGGAGACAAAGAACAAAGGAAGGAGAGGAAAGAAGGAAGGAAGAAGAAAGAAGTGGAACGGTACAGGACATGTTTTGAGTGGACACACATTGTGCCCAGATGGGGACAATTCCTCTCCAGAATTTGTGATCCTTCTCAGGGACACGGTGGCTTTGTGGCCATTTGCAGCTCTCAGCACATGTTGCTTTGGGAGTGGAGATGTTAGGTCCTTTCACCTTTCTGAAAGCTGGCTCACAGGTTATTTCTTAGCATTTTCAAGGATTATTCTGGTCATCATCATCTTTGTTCAACATCAGACTCTCTCAATTAATGAACTTGGCAGTATGGTAAGGAAGAGACCTTCTGCCACCAGCAGAAGCTGTTTTGACACCTGGCTGAGCTGGATGAAGCAAATCACCAGGATTTCATCATGTCCCAGCCAGGTTTGAAATGCTGTGTTGGTTTTCAGTCCCAATAGCTCCCCGAGTTTTGCCAGACAAGTTGTTGTTTGGTTTATTTTTAAGAGAAATATATATCAAAGAGTTTCACTGCAAAGGCATCTCCAGCATGAGAAATGCTCCCCTGGCATTTTCTGTACCCTACTCGTTGGTGCTACAAGTGAAATATTTATACTGAGGGTTTGTGCTGTACCTCAGGGGTCTGGCAAAGAAGGAGCTCAAGGGCTCCTTGAAGATTTTGCCCTCAGCCACTCTGAAATCTCTTTCCTCTGCCACACTACCCTTCTCTTCACCCATGTGTGCTGGTAACTTGTGAAGGGATATCAAAAAAGGGAATTTTCCAAGCAGAATAAACATGTCCCACAGTGAAAAGCAGAAGAAAAGGAAATAAAGGGACAGGTTTCATAGTGACAGATACTTGTGTGAATGCCAGAGGAGTTTCAACTTTTATCGGTAAAGACATGAAAACAAAGAGGTTTTTTAATAATCTATTTCTTTAAAGTTTGTTTCAGAGACAATCTGGCTCCATGGTAAGTAAGCAATGGAAAAACCACAAGTTGTGCATATCATTCTAGTTCTAGGTTTGTAGAGAGCTACCTGTGGGCAAGATGGTGCAGACAAGAGAAGACTTTTTGACTGTGAGGGCAGTCTGGAGGGCAGCTGGAACAGGTTGTCTGGAGGGGTTATGGAGTCTTCATTCCTGGAGATATTCAAACCCCAACCAGACAAAGCCCTGGCCAACCTGCTGTGTCTGACCCTGCTGCAGCAGAGGAGTTGGACTGGAAAATCTCAGCCTGAACCATCCTGTCATCTGCCACCCCCAGCTCCTGCTTCTCAGGCACAACCTCAGAATAAACAGAAATGAGGCTCAGGAGAGCTGGGGGCTGAGCTGCAGCTCTGACCATCTGGGATGGTTCCACTGTACAGATCCACAAGGATTGAGCAGAGATCTCCCTGCCCAGGAGAGGACCCCATGGCCTGATGCAGGGTGATCAGAACACCCTATATGAACCTCAGTGAGCATTCATGAGCATATGGGATATCTACACATATGTACTGTGTAAGCCAGGTCCAAACATGAGCTGTCAGACCACCTGCTTGCATTTCTGAGTGTGACTGGCTTTAAATACAGGTTGTGTGATTTCCTTTATTAACAAGATGGCACATTTCCTGAAATACATTAGAAATACACTTGTCCTGTCTGCTGAAGCAAGAGAGAAACATCAGGATCGGGAAACCTGTAATGTGAGCTCTATCACCTCTTATTTATCTAACAATCCTGGCAATTTACTCTGGATAAACAATAACTGTGATTTGTCCACATTGTATTGGATCACTTTATAAATTATCTTAGGTACAAAGTAGGAGCTTTGCTTTCTATCCGGATGGTGAAAATTCTGAATAATGGATGACAGCTAACAAAGAGCAAACTGCTCCTAGGCATAGAATCTGCATGGCACACACTCCATCGTTTGGAATTTGTAATCATTTCAATGAATACTAATGCTTGACTGAGTAGCTGGAGATTACAAATAACACCAGCTCACAAACAGCCACACAGTGAAAGTGGTTTGTGGGTTCATTAAACATCACAGCCGTCAAAAAATTACAAAACTGCTTCTCCATCACACCTGCGGTGATGGGCATAAAATTCATGTCCTGTCTGCTGCGGCTGCCCAGCTGGGCTGTGGTGAAGTCTCGGCTCAGCCAGGTGAGTGGTTAGGTCTGATCACCCTCAAAGCACGAAGCATCTCCAAGGCGTTTTCCCCTGCCCGGGGCAGCTCTGGCTCGCAGCATCCTCAGCTCCGCGAGCCCACAGTGACATCCTCAGTCGGGATGCGGCAGCAGCGGAGCCTGAGCCATCCCCGGAGCGGCCGGGCTTGGGGACACTCGTCTGTGTCCCCGAGGAAGGGGACACACGTGCGGGCAGCTGCAGGCTCGCCCGGCTGCGGGCTCACGGTGAGCGCGGCTGGGGAAAGCCCGGCTGTGACACGGAGCCAGCGCGCTGCGGGACAGGATGGGGATGGCTCTTGCTGATCCCACCCTTTGGTGGGTGTCGCAAAGGCCGTCCCTGCGGGAGGGCTGAGAAGTGTTCGCGAGGCTCGGCGAGGCTCTGCTGGCTGCAAATGATTCACGGCGATGGCAGAGAGCCCTCCCGGCCCCTCCCGGCAGGAGCAGCCGCTGCCAGGACAGAGGCTGTGCGGTGTGCTTGAAAAGGAATTCTGTGAGGCTCGAATAGTTCCTGAGGTGAAAATAGCTTTTGGAGCAATCAGAACGTGGCAAACCCCCTGGGCATTAACTACAGGCTTGTTTCACAGTTTTCTTGCTTTGCCTGTGTTCTCTCTGTTCCTCACAACTTATTGGAATAGACAGAAGGTCAGGGTCTCCAGCCAGCACCCTTCTCTGTTTTGCAGCTGCTGCTCTGCACATCCCTGTGCTGTTCTCCAGAGGTGCTGACAGCAGAACTGATCCTGCCCCTGTGACAGCACCTGTGAGGATGTTTCCCCCCTGCTGCCTGGAGCAGGCACCGTGCACAGGGGTTGTGCAGTGGTAGGTAACTTCATCCTGCAGAATCACCAGGTGAAACAAGTCCTCAGACAAAAGTTACTCCTTTTAGCGGTGAAGAGTGAAAAAGCGGTGGAAGAGGGAAGCGGTGGAAGGTGGAACCACCTCCCTGGAGCTGGGGCTGGAGCCACAAGGACTTCTTGGTTTGCAAACCAAGAATTGCCTGCACCACGGCAGCTTAACCTCTTCCTTCTGCTGCCCAGGAGGAGCAGAGGCAAAATCATTACCCTCTATGTTCCACCTGCCCAGGGAGCACTCCTGGCTGATTAAAAGACAAATGAAGTTCTGCCTTCACTTCTGTTTATTAAGGCACAGACCCCACGGCAGGAGCAATAAACTCATGGTGGGCGCTTTGGAGAGGTGCAGGAATGTTTCTGTGCAGAATGCAAGGATGCTTCTGAGCTGAGAGAGGAAAGAGAAACGTAGAGATGTTCTAGGGGGTAGCAAGGATACTTTGAGGTAATGCAGTGATGCTCCAGGTTTGAGAAAGGAAGGGAAATGGGAGAAGACTGGGAGGGATTCAGGGGCGCTCTAGGGTAATGCAAGGATGCTACCAGGTTGAGAGGGGAATGTGTGGATCCTCATGGATGTTCTGGAGTAGTAGAAAGATGCTCCCGGGCTGAGAGGGTACGTGGGAATGCGCAGACGCTCAGGGATGCTCTCGCAGCATGTAGAGCGGCTTGGGAGGCTGTAGGGATGCTCTGGGGGTTTCGGGGCTGCTCGGGAGGGTGCTGGGGGCCGGGGCGGGAGGCGGGAGCGGGGGGGGCGGGGAGGGGCAGCAGCCCCGCGGCGGCGGCTCGGCGGGAGCGGTGCGGGCCATGGAGAGCGGCGGGGCGCTGAACGGCTCCGCCACCGCCGCCGGCCGCTTCCCCGCCGCGGGCACGGCAGCGCTGGGAGCGCTCATGGCCCTGCTCATCGCCGTCACCGTGGCGGGCAACGCGCTGGTCATGCTGGCCTTCGTGGCGGACTCCAGCCTGCGCACCCAGAACAACTTCTTCCTCCTCAACCTGGCCATCTCGGATTTCCTCGTAGGTAAAGTGCTGCCCGCGGGGCGCCCGCCGCACCGGCACGGCCCGGCAGCAACTCGGCGGCGGCGGGGCGGGCAGCGCTCCCGGGGCTCCGGCTGCTGCCCCCGGGCCGTGCCGCCCCTCCGGTGCCGCTCCTGCCCCCGACACCCTCCCGCAGTCCCCGCTCCCCTCCCGCTGCCCCCCGGCCGCTCCCTCCGTCCGGGAGCGCAGAGGGAAGGAAGGACCCGCCCGGGTCCCTCGGGGCGGCCACCGGGCAGAGCCCGAGTCCCACCGGGAACGGACCCCTCCGCTTGCAGGTGCCTTCTGCATCCCCCTGTACGTGCCCTATGTGCTGACGGGGAGATGGATCTTCGGGAGAAGCCTCTGCAAACTCTGGCTGGTGGTTGATTACTTGCTGTGCACCTCTTCGGTCTTCAACATCGTACTGATTAGCTACGACAGATTCCTCTCGGTGACAAGAGCGGTGAGTCCTGTCATGGCAGCTGGGAGGGACATAACTCTCCTCCTGCTTTATTCTGTGCAATAATTAAAAGTTCTTTGAATCCTCCAGTAATGACGAATCTTTCAGCCTGGAAGGCAATAATCATCCACAAATACATATTTCAGCTGTGGTTTCAGATTAGTATTCCTGGCATAATTAATTCACTTAAGGCTCAGTCCCTGTTGTGCAGGTGTTCCCTTCTCAGGTGACAGGATAGTAGTGTACGGTAAGCAGACTTTTAACTAACTTGCAAGAGCTTATTATCCCCAGGACAAACAAGTGGATTGCAGTCAGACTCACAGCTTCTCCCTGGCTAGCACAGCAGTAGATTTTTACGCCCAGCTTTAGCAGGGAATGTGGTGAGGTCTCTGAGTGTGTGGGAGATCAAAATGCTCGGCCTTTTGCAGGAGATAATGAGCAGTTCACAGGCAGATCTGACCCACTGCTGTTCATTCGTTCCCTGACTACAAAAACAACACGGATTTAGCCAGGAGTTTGTCAAGTCCCTCTCCTTGACTTGCAGGGAGTAGCTGGGGACAGCTCAGGTAAGTGGTGGGTGTAGACAACTGCCAGACTCCAGCCAAGTCAGTACATTTCCACTTAGCAGACACCATATTTTGAAGCTGTAAAAGGAGAGTTCTAAATCTTCCCTGTAAGAGTGTGATTTATCTAGCAATTGCTCCTGTTGCCTACAGCATATCAATTTGTTGGACTGCTGGGATATCGCCTAGCAACTTTACCAGGAATGCTAATAGTCCATTTGTGAGGAGCCTCAGCCAGCTGGGGTGTGGGACTGTGTGTAAGAAAAGGCTTTCCTCTTGCAGGTCGCCTACAGAGCCCAGCAAGGCAATACCAGGCAAGCAGTGCTGAAGATGATGATGGTGTGGGTGTTGGCATTCCTGCTGTATGGACCTGCCATTATCAGCTGGGAGTACATATCAGGCCAGAGCATCATCCCCATCGGGGAATGCTACGCTGAGTTCTTCTACAACTGGTATTTCCTCATGACAGCCTCCACGCTGGAGTTCTTCACCCCTTTCATCAGCGTGATGTTTTTCAACCTGAGCATTTACCTGAACATACAGAAGCGCACCAAAATGCGCCTGGATGTTTTCCACGAAGTGCACAACCAGTCCTTCACTGAAGAGATGGAAAGGAGCCCAGAAGCAAAGCTTTCTTTGAAATGCTGTAAGTGGGAGCAGAAGGAGTCAACTGAAACCCTCGACCTCTCTAGGAGCAAAGCTCAAGCAGCAACCTCCACTTCCAGCCTGGATGCCAGAGACCTGCTGGCAACAAGCTCGGAGAGCTCCAGGAAACCCAAGTGTTGCAACAAAAAGAGCTGTAAAAATTCAGCCTCCACTCTGTCCTCAGAGAAACAGGTGAAGATCATGTCCCAGAGCACAACTCAACGCTTCAGGCTCTCTAGAGACAAGAAAGTGGCCAAATCACTGGCAATCATTGTGGGCATTTTTGGGATTTGCTGGGCACCGTACACTCTCCTGATGATCATCCGCGCTGGCTGCCATGGCCAGTGCATCTCTGAGTTCTGGTATGAGACTTCTTTTTGGCTGCTGTGGATCAACTCGGCTGTCAACCCTGTCCTGTACCCTCTCTGCCACTCCAGCTTCAGAAGGGCTTTTATTAAACTCCTTTGTCCCAAGAAGCTGAAGATTCAGCCTCACAATGCCCTTCAGAACTACTGAAAGTGAAGCCAGCCCAGTGTGAGGATAAGAAAAGCCTTGGTTTACTTCTGCTGTAGGAATAGATCTTGTTTCCTTGAAAGAACCCAAGAGCAGTGGTGTGGGGCAGGTGAGGAAGGCAGAAGAGAGCCCACTATTAACTTATTTTAGTGCATCAACAACAAAATCTCACTGCAAAGAAGGATAGAGGGGTTTATTGACATTAAGCACAGGTAGTGAAATCTGTGTCCACCCCTTGCTGGTGCCACAAAAGAGCTCTGCTGCCACCTAGTCAGCCTGAGCAGCACCAGCATTTTGCTCGAATAAACTCAAAACAGAAAAAAAATAGGTAATAAAAATAAACATATATCTTAAACTACTGCTCTAAACTACTGCTTAGCTGTTAGCAGACCTGATTTTTCTCATAAGTGGGAGCATTTTCTGCTCACACCTATTACACATAGATGATGACACAGAAAGAAAAGAACAAACCTCAGAAGGAAAACATCTCATTTATCATTTTTGTCACAGCAGCTGCAGCCATAATCTGGATCCCTGTTTCATGGGGTGCAATAGATGTCCCTTCCACACCCCAAGAAGGGACAGATCTCTGCCCTAAGCAGTTTTCAGCCAGGCTCTGAGGCACTGAGCATCTTGAAGTGTGCTGTTGGCATTGCCTGAATCCTCCCTGCTTCAAAACTGCTCTGGTTTCCTCTGGGTGCTGCCACACCTTGCCCAGGGCTCCCGAGGGAGTTCTTCCCTCCTGCCCAGAGCCAGGCAGAGGGAGCAGGTCCTGAAAGGCCCCTAGAAAAGGGTTCCTGTGCCTGTGTGAAAGGTGCCAGCACAGTACCAGCTTCTGCACAGGCTCCATCCTGAGTCTGACTCAGGATGTCAGAAAAGACATTTCAAATCTCTTCTGCAGGACCTTAAAGATATGTTTCTGGCACTGTGTTAGGGAATGACAGAAAGCTCAGAGTAAAGCAAATCTTGTGCTGTTTTTTTTGTGCTCCTTTTTTAAAATGTTCTTTTCAGACCTCTTAAATTTTTCAAGTTTCAGAACTCTTGCATTCTTTTAAAATACCTCACTTTGTTGGAGACCTGGGGTTGAGCTGATTCAATCAACACAAGCATCAATTATTTTACTGTTTAATTTTAAATTTCTTTTAGAGCTGACAACTAATTACACAGATAGAGACCAGGGCTCTAGCCTTGGTCTCCCAGTAAAATCCTGGGCATTATGGCTCTGCTTCCCATCTCACGCTTCATCACAGTTGCCCATTTGTTCTGCAACCTCTTTGGGCACAGAGGCAGTAATACCAAAAAGCAGATTAATTCCACTGCTGGCACTGCTCAGTGATGTAGTAACACAAATAAGTAATTAGTTGCCATGGCAAATGCTCATATTTAACAGTATTGCACAGGGAAGCTCAAGATCCTAAGTCTTAAAACTACATTTACAAATAGAAACCCAAATGTTGTAAAGTAGTATCCAAAAGCTTATGATGTTGTGATTGCCAATTACATTTTGCTGTTGCAAGCAAACTGCTTTTTGGCTGCTGCTATGAGTAAAAGAAAATACATCTGACTGTACCTCAGTGATATTTGTCAAGTAGATCAGTATTGTCATCTGAAGTCAGGTTTTAAATGATGTCTTGTCTTGTGTATGTGATATTTCAGATTTGTGATATGTTCTGTCAGTCTGTTATATATGGGTTAAAATACACCCCTCAAAGTACGTGTGCTATGAAATGACAGGATAAATGTTGAACCTGCTCGTACCTTTCCCTGTGTCTGCTCCCCTCTGAAAACTTCAATAAAGTATTTTTATAAGAAGCTTGCTGAATATTTTATGGTGAACAAGGTGTTGTTATATTACAAAAGTGTAAATTGTTGTTGTTAAATTATAAAATCCAACTGGAAGCAAAACACCCATGGATTTGCCTGAGGAGGCAGATATACATGTCAGAGAAAAACCAGCTCCTGGAACAGCTGAGTTTCTCCTACCTGTGGTGAGCAGGCTCCTGACAGCCCCCTGAGGATGTGGTGAGTGCACATCACTCAGTTCTATCCAGCTTCTGGTCTTTTCCAGAGCATGTTTCATGCAGCTGGGATCTGCAGAGGTTCCATCAGCAATAACTCTTCCTGGAACTTACAAACCCCACTGGTCTACTTAAAAAAGCCATAACGTGACCAAGGCACCAGTTTCCAGCTGTGGCTCTCTTCAGCTGCTCATCAGGAGAGGTGGAACCACTAGATCATTCATTCTGATAGAAAAACGTGCCTGTTGTGACACCTTCCTCTCCCACAGGGTAGAAAGGGATATATTTCTTTGTGAGCCTTTTGCACAGTATTTTCATGGTCTCAGACTTCCATGTGGGCAGAATTACCTACACTTGGCTGAAAGTAATTTTATTCATTGTTGGATTTTGCGGGGAAGATACTTATATTCCTTCCTGAAATAAGAGCTCTTGCTTTACCAAATAAAAAGGAAAAATAACTACTTATGCCTGGACATGAGGTCACACCTGAGCCTGGTTTTCATACTGAAAACCTTGGGAACTGCTCTGAAGTTTCAGAGTAGCTGATGATTAATTCAAATATGCTTTAAAAAGTATTTGAATTCTGCTGATTTTCAGAGTTCAGAATATAAATGTCTAGATGTATTTGGAAGAGGCAGGGACTAGGGAGCTTCTAGGCATAATCCAGTATGAATTGTGAAAATGCATAACCACTAGAGAAGGCAGGGCTGCTTGTCAACCAGCCCAGCAAAACACCTGTATATCATTTATTTACCATACCTGCTAAAAAAAACACCTTTTCCTATTGTCTAGGTGTAAGCAAAGCAGGCAGGACCTGCTTTCAACAACCATGAAGGAAGACTTGCTATAATTATAAATATGATTCAAATATTTGGGGAGGCACATGGCCTTCATTTCCACAGCACATCTCCACAGAGATAAGAAACCTGGCTAATTCCAGAGAGAAGCATCCAATTTATGTAGGGAGTGTTGGTAAACAGCATTCACACAGCTGCAAGTCATGCCTGGGAGCTTTTTGGATAAGTGACTTCCCACAGGAGCAGTGTGGAGGTGATGCCAGTTCCCCTCTCTCGATACCAACCAACACTCCATTAACTCGAGGAAATAAATGCTGCCCTAACGAGGTCTGTGGTCTTTTCCTACAGCAGCATCTGCATATCAATAAACTATCAAAAACCTTTATTTTTTTTGAGCACAGCTACTTTCTTTCTGTCTCTCTAAATGCTTCCTCCCTAATCACCAGTGATGAGAGATCTCTTTACACAGACAGAGGAACTTTGCTCCCGCAGCCTCTCCTCTGGCCCCTCCTCAATTACCATCTCTTATTTGTTCTCTCCAACCTGCAGTTACAGAAATTGCTCCATTGTTCCACAGACATCATTGGAGCTTCATTAGCTCAACTAGGAGGCTGGAGAAGAAGAGAGAATGCAAGAAGGAGCTTTTGTTGCAAAACACCTGTCTGTGATAATTAATGAGATTTGCTGGGAGGAAAAGGCTTTGAAATTAGCAAGATGTGATTGTATTTTGCTTTGAAAGAATGCTAATGGTTTGTAAATGACCATTCATTTTCATAGCAGAACTAGGATAGAAAGACCAGAGGTTAACATCCTTGCCAGAAAGAACTTTAACAATATGATTTCTATGAGGGAGGATTAATTTTTCACAACCCCAGCTGCTGAGCAGTGACATCAGTACAGACCTGGTCCTAAAACAGACCTCCTGCACTCTACTGAACTTGTTCTGCAAATAGATGAGGCACAATAAGGAGTGTTATATTTCCTTCTGATGTGAGAATTGCAGACAAGAATAAAATCTCTGCAAGCTGCCCTGGATGAGTGCTACAAAAGAGAAAAGCTCTCTCAATTTCTGACACCACAAAGCCAGCCTTTCATGCAAGATTGCACAAATGTTCCTGTGGACAGTAGGGAACTCAAAGCACTTCTCTGTTCCCTCAACCTTTAAGTCTCCTCCTTTCCTCCTTACAACAATTTTCTGTCAATATAGTTGCATTTGCAGGATTAAGGAATTATGGGGCTTTAGAAAAGCCATCAGGAATTCTTCAGGGTGAAAGGTCTTACCTATAACCCAGAACCACCATTTTATTGAGATTTAAAACTGTCATTGGCATTTACTTCAACAAACCCACCACTGCCCAAGGGAGGAACACTTGTGAACACCTCAGAGGCAAAAATATCCAGCTCTGTTCCTGCACCTCTTGTTGCCAGCTCAGGAATGTCAATCAGCACCATTTTTATTGCTAAAGATGCATGAGCATTGCTTATTTACAAGCCCCACATTTTTGCTCCATAATTTTCAAGCTGCTTGCACAGTCTGGGTGCAAAAGGGAGCTAATACTTAATCAAAGTACCAAACATCATAGGTAGAGCTATGTGTGCACTTCTGTGGGGGAAGAACAAGACTGTTTTCCCATTTTTAAAATGCTACAACCTGATTGATGGTTGCTTTTTTGTTTGTTTTTTAATGACTTTGAGGTACTAAGCAGGATCTTTGGCTGGGTTGTAAAGGCTTCATGACAAAACCAGAGTTTTTTATATGCAGACTGGACCCACTGTTTTGTGCTTAAAAGCTGTTCTTTTAAGCACAAAAATGTGTCTCTGATGTGACACTGACTTTGGAATTATTTTTAACACAATATCCTAGGATTTAGCAGCACAATTAACACTGAAGGAAAACTGATTGCAATGTAAGTTAATAATCTCATTCAAGATCTCTCTGAGCATTCATAAACAGCAAGCTCTCTGCTAGGCAGGCAACAACAGTTCTGGCAAATATTTTAGCTGTTAACTAACAGCTCACACACAGCTTTAGCCTTTAGAAGCTTTAGAAGTTTATTGAAGAACAAACAATAATGGGGGTTTCATATAAACCCTTGAACATGAGGCTGCAAGTACACCCTGCAGTGACCATGAATTGAAGACAGATTCACCAAGCGGAGAAATCACCCTCCATTATAAAAATAATTTATACTTTATACTCTAAAAAGCACAAATTTAATAGACCACTATGGTTAAAGCACCATTTAATATCTCTGATACAGCTTGTATTCAAAATATACAGGGATAAAATAATACATGTAATACTTTCATGAAACCTATGGTCAGTGCTCTGGGAATTAAGCTGTTATCCAAGAGCTTTCATGAAAGGAAGAAGATCTTTTGTTGCTGCTAGTAAAGGCTTTAGTCAAAATGAAGGTTGCAGAAGACTTTATGGAATTGTACAAGCAGAGGAATGCTGACACACAGCTAATTCCAGAGTAAGGAAAAGGTTGAGGTCAAATATGATGACTGTCATTGGAAGAATGCAGCACCAGGGCAATATAAAACCTCAGCAGAGGAGCAAAATGCCCAACACATCCTTCCTGAAGCTCTCACTGGGAAGAGCTCATGCAGACAGAAGCCTGCAGAATATTTCATCTTTATTTCAGAGACATAAAGAGCTGAAATACCTTAGAAATCCCCCCTCACAAGTGCCACATGCTCCTGTCCTCTACCATGAAGTGACAACCTGAAAAATGAGATAATCCCTGGGAACACAGGGATTACACTGATTTCCCTTGAAAAAACCCAGGTGTTCAACCTTCTTTCACTCACCTCTTGAGAGAAGCTCCAGCAATATTGAACAAATGACTAAAAGCTGGGGAAATCAGGAGTTTAAGGTCATTATGACTGACTCATCTTAATAACCATGTTTTCACCTCAGCAGTTATTTCACTGGGACCCAAGGCTGTGCACCACTTCAGAAAAGTGCCTTCCAGTCACCATTTGTAAATAGGAAATATTTGTAATCAATATTAAGCACTCCCAACAGTGGCATAACAAGTTATCAAATCAGAATTGCCTCCTTCACAACAGAAGAACACAGAACATAAATTTTATTTGGCCTAAATGCCACTTTTACAACAGACTGAAGAGGTATTTGTGTGCTGACAGAATCTATCAAATTGCCTTTGAAAAAGCAGATATATTAAATGAAAGACCAGAATGGGCATAGCATTTTCAGAGAAAATCTGAACAAGTTCCTTCTTTATTCAATCAATTTGTGGCCCTCTGCAATTATTTTCTCCATTAATATATGAGCACTCAGGCTTTCCTGGCATTAAAGAGGGCATATAGAGATTTTTTAGCTTGAATATTAATTAAAAGCAAATCTTCTACTCTGCATCCATACATCAAGTGCCCTGGTTAGCTAAATGTGATATCAGTTTTATTTCAGGCTAAATACATTAGGAAAATAACTTCTTTAGCACTAATTTAATTTAGTCTGAACATACAATTCTAGAACTGTTCTGTTGAACAGCTTCTTGTTGATAAGCCACTTCAAGCCATTGAATAACAATTACAAAAATCACTATCTTTAGAATGTTTAATTAGTGATAATTACATCAATTAGTAGCACCAGTTAGTAAATTGTACATGTTTCACATGGCAATTGTTGGTATCCATCTACAGATTAAGTTTTATCTACTGTGAAAGAATCTCTGAATGTCTTAAAAAATAAATAGGAGATGTGAGTGATGTCTCCTAAAGCTCCTAAACACTGCCATGGACTGCAGTTCCATGAAGAGGTTAAAGTGGATACTGGAGCATTATTTCCCAAATTCCAGGTCACCTGTCTTGCCACACAATTTCTGTGTGACTCTGCAAGTTTCTGGGGTCCAAATCCAGACAGATATTTTAATTCAAAATGTTTGAAATTCAGTGGGATTTTCCAAGCCTGGCTAAGTTTGGACCTCAGCATCCCATGATTCAGTTTCCACCAGCAGAAGAAGACTAAAAAAATCACTCAGAAACAAAGTACTGTAATTGAAAAAAAAAATAGATATTTAAACCCATGAAATTTTCATCCATCAAAACCATTTTCCTAATGGCCATAAATTAGTTAATGAAGCTGGAAAATTTTGGTGATTTAGAAACAGAGATGTGCTAGCTTGCCAAAATAAAATACATTTTTTTGGTCTATAGATACAAGGGGCACAAGTGCAGCTCATGTGGCACCCAAGCCATCACATGGTGGGGCAAGCTTCAAACCCACTGCTCCTGGCTCTGGAGTTATTTAATGTTATCAGATTTTGGTTTTCTTAGACAAAGCTCAGCATCCCAATAATTGTCTGTTTGCATCACTGCTTTAAACTTCCATTACATGTCTGCTGTGGGGGCGAGCAAGTGAAGAGAAGAAACATTTTCTAAAGCCATGCAGTAAGGAAATATTGATTTAAAAAAGTGACATTTTACCAGGTTACTTTTTAAATGTGATAAATGTGTTTCTTGTCTGGACAAAGTACTCTAGCTGCCCAAACTCATCTTTCTGATTTATAAGGGAGGAAAACAACAGGAAATGAAGAACCACAAACCAGTATGAATAAGATAATCAAAATAGGGATACTTCATCCGTAATATCACAGATGTCTTCTTGACAACCAGTGTTTTAGCAATTCCATTGCCTCATGCAAATATTTTTCATCATAAGCATTTTCCACTTTTAGTGGAAGATTAATTTATCTGGATTTAGAGAGGGAATAGGAACTTTTGTCAATGGCTGATTAGTGTGGGTACAAAGGAAGCACTGGGTGGGGATTCGCAAGTCTGTGGGAAACAATGTTCCAGTCTCAAAGGTAATTAAGCACCGAGAACCCAAATGCCAAGATTCAAATGAGAAATCTTTAATCCATGACAAAGCTTTTCCATATGCAAAAATTGATCCCAAACCATCAGATGCTTTCTGAAATATTGACTGTTACCAGCACATTGCCTATCGATTTCTCCAGTTACAAAGACAAAAAAAGACCCCACGTAGGATTTGAATAACAAAAGACAATTTGTTCAGCAGTTCATTTTCAGGTTTTCAATCGGTTTTAATAAATCTCGATCTGAAGTGCATTTCTAAACATGCATTTTAAAAGGTGGTTGTGTCTGTGTAAAACATTTTCAGCTTTTCAGCGTAAGTGAATAAGCACAAGGCTCTTCATGTTTTGTGTCTTGTTGTACTCACTCATCATGACATAAAATAACAGCATTTGAGTTTGCTGCAGTGCTACAGGCAGGTTAAAAGCCCAACAGACTGAGCCCAGGTCACCACTGCATTATGCCACTCACTCCAATTAAATGAATTGAATGTCACCAGAATAAATGGATTGTAACAAAGTAACCAACCACAACCCTCTTACTGAAATGGGACATGCAGACACGAGTGAGTTATTAAACCATAATTATATGGATTTGTATGGTTGGTCTTCTCACTCTTCAGTCAGGAAATGTGTATAAAATACACAAATACACATCCTCACCTGGCATAACAATATAGCAACATGCAAAGAAGAGAGCTGAGCAAGGAATGCACACTTCAAGAAGTCCAAGCTGTATTTTATATATACAAGGACAGAGATAAAACCCAGACCCTATGGATGACAAATCAGATGCTGTTAAGGACTCCTTGGACAATTCTATTTCAATCAGAAAAGAGGAGATGAAAAATTACTCTTAGTGGGGAAATGAAGGACAAACACAATCTCAGCAGTAAAATAAGGTTGATGAAAATCTCCCTGCCTTTCTCCTCCCACCAACTAGGTTTTATGACTCAGAAAAATGGGCACATACCACATGATAAATTTCAGAACTGCTTAGAGAAAAATCAAGAGCACAGCCTGAAAGGAGCTTTGTTCTGTTATCGGGAGCTGCAAAATGATATTTTATCATTATTGGCAATACAAATATAATCTCCCCTCCAAATAACAATATTCCCCTCCAAGTAATGACTGCAGTCTTTCCAGGCCTCTACAGTGCAGGCACATTTAATCCCTATTTAAATAATAGAAAAATTAGTTGCTGGGGAATGGCACTAGGAACTGCAGCATGGAAGACAAGCAGAAAACTGAGCCAGGCAAAAGGCCTGGCACACATTCCCAAAGGCCAGGCACACATTAACTTTGGGATGAAGTTGAGCAGTGTCAGGGTGGAGTTTTAATTCACACCAAAGCCCTTTCCACAACAGTGCACTGGCAGTGCAGTGCTGGACAGTGAGCCCCATTATCAGGATCCCATGGAACACAGGACAGAAAACAGTTGGATGCTGGATCTGTATCCAGCAGCTTGAACAAACTATGACAAGATTCCCACTCCATGTGCATGAGCATCTCTGTTTTACAGCCACTCCTGTCATTCTTTAATTTGAATTAATGAACAGGTAACAAGTTGTTTAGCATCTTCAAGTCAGGAGTACTTACTTACCACAAATATACTATGAAGACTATTAGTAAGGACATAGATAATAATGGAAGATGTTTCCCTAATGTAAAAAAAAAATAAATAAAGTAATATTAAAAAGTGCTTTAGGAAACTGTAAGTAGATTGCAAAATATCTCATGCTTAAACCCAAAGACTCGATGCTTTAGTTAATGTACTGCAATGAATCCTCAGTACCCACATGTTGAAAAGTGCAGTCCTTTCTAATACTTGTTTTTACATCAGCATTTGATTTTCTTTTTCTGGGCAATTGATACCACTTACATTTTCCAAGGCCTTAGAAAAGGGGAAAGGACTGAAAATAAATATAAACCCCCCATAATTAGCACTGAAATATTGTAGTAATCATGTACTAAAATAAAGCAAAAGAATACTAGAACTGTGAAGTGCTAAAGAAAATTATGGCCCAGGCTTCTCCAGGAAATAGAGAACTGACTGGACTTCAATTCACACAGAATTCCCATGGCTTATGGTCAGAACGAGAAATAAAATCTACTATATCTCTCTCCTCTTGTCAGTTTAAGAAGCAGTTATCATCGAAGGGTTCAGCAGAGGAAAGCAAAAGGGAGTTCAGAAATCACACAGAAACAGCCCACCCATCCCAGCCCCTGCCAAAGAAATCCTCCAGCACACAACTCTTCCCCAAAACAATTAGTCATTAAACTGATTATTTTTATCTTGGTTTTGGAGGCAAAATGCATTTCCTTTCCAAATACTTTATTTTCAGCAGCAGAAGAGGTTCTTCCTCAGTCCTGTGCCTCCACTGGAATGGGATCCAAGAGATCTTCATGTTAACTCTGAAGGGGCACCTTCAGAAGACAAAAGAAATGTGACCCAAGTGATTATAATGACTATGGAAGTCCAAGCTCCTACAAAGAGCTGTTCCAACAGTAAAGCTGGAGCTATTTGGCACTTCTCATTGCCGGGTAAGGGAGAACCTGATGCTGCAAAGCCTCTTTGAACCGTTAAGAACACGGCTTTAGGAACTTGGTGCTGTCACCTCAGAGCAGGTGGCTGAAGTGCTAAGAACAAAGAACCAACTCCAGGATCAATGGCACACTCCTGGGAGGTGTCAGGAAACACACTGTGCTTTCTGCACACCAGTAAACAACACTGCTCTTCCTGCAAGAACTGAGGGTACCTGAGCACTAAAGGGAGGGTGAGAGCTCCTCAGAGTACTGAGGCTTTTGAAACAGCCTTTGGCACTCTCAAACACAGCCAGAGAGTGTGCAAAGCATCTGTGGGTATTAAATAATCTGCTAAGAAACTGCACCAGCTTTGGTGTTCAGGCAACCTTCCCCTGGTTTTATTAAAAGTGGATGAAAAGCATGTAGCAATAGCAGAAAAAACAGCAGTGGAGCCTAAAAATGCCACACAAATCCAAACAGAAGAACTGAACTGAATATTAACTTCTATTTAATTCAACTCAGTAAATCCCAGGGATGAAGCAAAACATTAGAGAGACTTTAGGATTTAATTCTAGTTTTGCTTTTTTCCTCATCCTATTCATACCAGCATCACTGCTTATAATGCACAGATTACTTCCCATACCTGATCACAAATAGATATACTCAGAATGTGAATTTAGGAGTGGGAACTACTTGGTTTGCCATAATTTATTAATCAGTTCAGGCTTTCAAGCTGACCTGTACTTTTTCAGAGTTAAAACCCTGCTTTTAAGGATGTTCCATGCAGAAGTGAAAGAAGCAGAGAGAATTATCACCTTCACTGTGGTTAGAGACTACAGCTGTTTTTTCATATCCACTCAACAATTTCCTCTATTTCTGACAGTGTTTGTGTCTCAGCACCCCACAAGCCTGTTCAGGTGTCTTATCAAAAAATTTAATAATATGCTTTGATGAATTTTGACTTTCCATTATGAAGATAATAATCTTTTACAGAAAATATAACCAGAGTATACAGAAGCAGCTCTTTTTTTCAGTATGAGGAGGGGGCAAAGACCACGGTTCTAAATTAAGATTCCTGAATTCCTGAAGTTTAAGAACACAGTCCATAAAGTGTTAAAAAAAAGGGGGAACACACACACACATAAAGAACTGTTTCTTTTATTTGATGTATCTAAGCCTAGGATTTCTCAGAACACTGCCTGAGATTCCTAAATGGGAGAACTCAGATGTGAGTCTCAAACAGCTGGTTCCTGGTCAGTTTATTCAGCTACTTAGCTCCTGCCAGCATTTAAATATAGCAAATTATTTATATTAATGAGGATGTCATTTCAGTCATTAATTGCAGGTCTTTCATGCTCCTCCTCCCTAAAATTACTGAGCTGTGCCTCCTCTGAGGAAAAAAAAAAAACACACCAAAGCACAACAGGAGAAAAGTTTTAAGACACAACTGAAATTTGCCATCATATAAAAACAGATAAACACTGGAGCACCTGATTTTATTTCAGAACTTTTGATTAGTGAAAATTGAGAAAGCCACTTCACTACACTTCATAAAATAAGCCAACATCTCCTGCAGACCCTGAATTTCAGTCATTTCTACTAGCCAGCATTCTCTTCATTCCACAGTATGCCAAGCAAGAGCCAGGTTTCCAGTTCAACACCCACCATGATTACAATTTTCAAGCTTTGTTGTAAAACTTCAGAGACACCTCAAAGGTGAACAAATAAATAAAACAATCTTTCCAAAGCAGCAGTCCAGAATCAATCTCCATGATGTGACCTTCCATTTTAACAAAGAAAACAACCACAAGAAGCCCAGATCACAGAGATGCAGTCAAATCAAGCTGCTATTTTAACTTTGTTCTCCTTTCCAGCACAGTTCACAGCAGCTGTGGCTTCTACCACTTGACTGGACTTTGTCCTTGTGCCTGTTCTGTCCTCACATAAGTGTCATACAGTTCTCTCAGATGCAACAGCAGCTCCTCCAAGTTGTCTCCTGTCAGCGCAGACAATGCAATGACCCTGTCAGCTACCTGCTCCCTAAGGAGTGGCAGATTGATCCTGGACTGAGCAAGGTCAATCTTATTCCCAATCACAACACAAGGCCTCTCAGACAAGCCTTCTTCATATGCTTCCAGTTCATTTTTCAAGTCTTGCAGCTGGATCCACGGCTGAGGCACAGAGAGATCCACCACGTACAAGAGGAAGCGGCAGCGCTCAATGTGCTTTAGGAAGGCCATCCCCAGCCCACGGTTCTGATGAGCACCTTTGATCAGGCCAGGAATGTCAGCAACTATAAGAGAAATTTCACAGAGAATCCAGCAGATCCAATAAAAACCCCCCAAAAAATCCCCCAGTCTTTTACTGGTCAGTGTCAGTACTTTTAGAACAGTGCCTCAATACTGAAGTACAACTCATGCTAAGTTTGCTGCTGTTATCTTTTAAAACACCTAAATTTAGACAACTCCAGTGCAGACAGACTGACAGTTTGGCACTAAGGGTACCCACAAGTGAAGGTGAAATAGACTTTCAGCAGAGTTCTGGTTGAAGTTCTTGAGAACTAGCAGGAAGTCTACAGAACTGAACCTATCTCTGCAGCATTTTAAAGCATTTAAAAAGGTGACACAAATTGCTATCAAGGTACAACAAACTCCAAATTCTTACCTGCCACTTGTTCATAGTCTTGATAGTGGACAATGCCAACATGAGGGTTTAGGGTTGTGAATGGATAGGCAGCCACAGCTGGCTTTGCCCGGGAGATGGCTCTCAAAAGTGAGGATTTGCCAGCATTGGGAAAGCCCACCTGGAATACAAGTACTCAAATTTCTCAATCTTTCAACAAATCTGCAAAATTCTGCTAGACCAGACAGTTATCCTGCAATTCTGCAAGAACATTTTGCATCAAAGCATAACTTTCACAGCTTTGCCAGCTGGTGTTAGAATATTGCCATGCCCAAAACCAAAAATAGCTTAAGCTCAAAGTTGACTCAGCATTTTTCACTTCAGAGGATGATAAACCTGGCTCTAACAAGGTCAAATGTAGTATCTGTAAACAGAAAAATGCAAGGATGAAACAGATGATTTGAACTTTATAATTTAGGGGGAAAGAAAACCAAACCCAAAACAAGAAAACAAACCAATTTAAAATAATTCCTAAAAGAATTGTCTATACTGTACTGTTCATCTGCAGAACCAGCAGACAAAGCTGCTATACATCATCAGCAATCACTGATGGATCTTGTTTCTCTATGTATGGTATGGATTTTAGAAGAAGTAGGACAACACCAAGCAGCATGAGAGTGACAGCTCTGTGAATGACTTTGGACACCCCTCTACCAAGTAACAGCAATAAAGCATCAAGCTGCATCTCCAAACAAGCAAGCCAGGGGCTAAGACAACGTTATCACACATTATTTCTTCAGTCAGTCAAGTGTCATCCTACAACCAAATGGAAGCTGCACCCACAGAAACTCACCAATCCTGCATGAGCTGCTGTCTTGAGCTCCAGATGAAGGACCCTCTCTTGACCTGGCTCTCCTGGAGTAAATAATGTCGGAGCGCGGTTTTCATTGGAGAGAAAGAAGCGATTCCCTTTGCCTCCAGCTCCTCCATAAGCTGCAATGTACTCTTCTCCATGCTGAGTGAGGTCAGCCACAACTTTGCCATCCTCCTTCACCAAAGTGCCTACAGGGACCTCCAAGTGAAGAGATACAAGCATTACACTGAAGCTCAAAGCCTACAGAAGATCCTCCACCAGCCAATTTCAGATTTGCTAAAAATAATTCCTGCATATTCTCAAGGTAAGGAACCCAAAAAGAGAATTGTATTTCATGAAACTCACTTTTTGAACTCAAACAGCACTGTCAGACATTTACCCTTCATTACACATGAGATTTGCTCACAATAAGGTTCTCCATCTTGAAAATCAGGTATGTATCAAGCTACCACACAGCAGGCAACACCCACGGACTTACTTTAACATACATGTGTGCACCATTAGCTCCATAACAGTTTTTGCTTCCTCCTCTCTCTCCGTTAAAGCCCTGATAGAAGGGGAACACTGAAGAAAGTGATTTCATTTGCTGGTCAGCTGTAAAGCAAAAGACACACAGTTTGAACACATTGCTTTAGTAAAACAGGCACAGAAAAGCCTCCTCTTGACGGTTCTCTCCCTTCCTGAATATTGCATGAGTGCACATCCTATTTACTATCTCAACAATAGCGTATCAGGGAAGACCAACATTAATCTAAGTCACAATGAAGTTTAACTGTCTGTACTTAGCTGCTTAGGTTTATTAATGTAGTCATTCCAAACCAAAATTAATTTGCTAGATTAGATTTTACAGCAGGTTGGTGGTAGAAGCAGCTTTATTCATCTTAAGAGGAAAATTTAATCAGATCCCAGCCTCAACAAAACAGTCAGGCACCAGCACTGTAGTATCTGCAAAATACCTCGCTTTTCAAAATTCTCTCCAAGGCTGTCAGTGTCATTTATGTCCTCCTTACCACAGCTCAGGACAAAACTTCAAAAGCAAATATATCTTATACAGAAATAACCACCTACATCTTTTTGCCATTTACCATTTCTTACCATCCATATAGGGCTGTTATTTCTGGGGTGGGGTGTTAAGCGATAAGACAACAACACAAAACAGAACAGATTACGTGAGGCTTACCTTTAAAAATTACATGACCCCCATCACCTCCATTTCCACCATCAGGACCTCCAAATACTTTTCTGGGCTCACTGTAGAAGGAATGGCCCCCTCCTCCTCCTTGTCCTCCAACCACGCGCACTTTCCGCTGATCCACGAAATAACGTGTCTGCAACAAGGGTGGGGGTTGTTCCCTTTAGGTACAATTTATCAGACTCATCTTCCAAGAAGTTTCAGTTAATAGACAGACCTGCTATTTTTAGCCATGATGAATTCCATTCAACAGTAAAAAAAATAAATAATCAGAACTCTGAATCAGAACTCTGCTGCCATTCACAGACCAACTACGTGCAGTGTACTGAGTGTAATAATAAAGAAAAACAGATCTCATCTTTCAAGTGTTTTTAAGAACGTTTTTAAAAGCAAATACCTAACTTTATCTATGTCAAGAAAAGGGGCTGAAATTCCCAATGGAAAATATTAGAGAAGTACATTCATTGACAGGTGGAGTTGTTTACACAGAGGGATGAAAAGAGAAAGCATGACCGTGATCACGGTAACTTTCAAATTCTGTCAGTTACTAAGGGGCTTCATAATGAGAATGGGCTTTAAGGGTCACTTTAGATAAACAGCATAAATAGTATGTGAGGGAGAAAAGGTCTTATTAGTGTTATAATACCAAAGATAAGCAACTGAAAAAAACCAAACCCTCTCAACTGAACTTTTCATAATCAAACTTATACTGCTACTAAAAAGCCTCTTTTAGAAAGTATCTGGCACCACCAAACGGCGAGACAGTAAACTATAGCTTTCAAGGGGAAGTGATTTATGGATCATTAGAAAATAAGATTTTCCAGAGACGTGTAAATATAAAAAATAAGATGAGGAATAAATTCTGGGACTCTGAAGCTTCCCTGACATAAAGTGATGCTAGTTTGGCAGATGACTGCACCGTAAGACTAAAAAAACAGTGATAAACAAAACAGTATTTTAGATTTAAAGCTAAAATTTCATTTTAGAGGTTTAGCTTTAAAAAGACTTTTTGCTTTCGAGATTTATGGATGCCTCCAGCCCAAATAGGCCAAAGAGAAGGGGACCGCTACTACGATCACGGTGAACAGCGAGAATATTGCGGGGCAGACTCATTTCCTCACTATTCTGGAAGTCAATTGTTTTTTAGCCAGTATTTCCTCACTCCAGAAGCGCCAGCGGCGGGAGCTGTGTCCGAGACACCCCGAACTCGCACGGAGCCCAGCACTTACCAGCTGCCGCTCCGAAATGGCTCTTTTTTGCCTCAGTCTCCTGTCCTTGGCGCACCGGGCGCACGTCGTGGAGAAAGCTGGTAGGTTGAGCAGGACCGGCTTCCAGGGCCGGCAGCCGCTCGCCCCGGCCCCACAGCGCCTCAGCGAGCGGCCCAGCACGGCCCCACACAGCGCTGCCCCACACAGCACCGCCATGAGGGGACGGCCACGGCCCCGCCTC